>NC_056739.1:433519527-433638660 GCF_019279795.1 Protopterus annectens
TACCATAAATGTAGATGTTCGAGTGTTCACACTGCTGCAGTCCAGGTTACCCTCCCTCCATCCCCTCTGAACTAGCTGGACTTATCTATACCTTTCTATCCTATACAACCTTTGTGGTGTATTTGCTTGTAACTGAAGGTATTGTTTTTATTTTATATGTATACTTTATATTAGCAATATGTATTGCCTACCTACTTGGGGGCACCTGACATCTGGGGCAAGAAAAACTGAAGAAAATGGCATTGGATGCATCTTATATACCCCTGGCGCACTGACGTCAGGGGAAGAAGCGACAGCAACTGACGCCGGACCAAGACTTTGGAACTCTGGCTGACTGCGGGACCGCCGGACGGCAGGATAACCCAAGTGTAATGACTGCAGCAGTGTAACATGATGAACATCTGCTCCCTGTCACCCTGGTTCTGTGGACCCCCTCTGCAGCCTTGGCAGCATCTACCATTATACCCCCCTCCTCTGCCCCTGGAGGGGGGGTTCACTACGTGTGTTCTGGAAGGCTCCTTGGGACTTTCGGAACCACATTTTTCCAACTTTCTGCCCTTTGGGGTATGGTCTACTGGGGGTGGAAAAACGGACTCCTACGGCAGATAGAATCTTTCCTTCCTGCCCACACCTAGTGTCTCTGACTTTAGGCCCAAACAAGGAAAAGCCATTAAATGGGGTATTAACAAAGGAAGACTTGAAGGCTTCTGCAAAGGAGCATAAGCGCATCCAGGATAGTCTCCGCAGAGCTATCACTGAACCTCCTGCCCGGCTCGATCCAGCGGCTGCATAAGAAATAAGCCGCTTGGACGAGTTCACAATAGAATTAAGGGTGTTAAGCTGTGCCGTTACTTTCTCTGAAACAGCATCATCTGTTTTGCCCTGTAGAGTATCTCCAAGCTCTTTGAGATCTCATTGAAGACGAGTAAAGTGGGTCAAATAGTTGAGCAATCTCATTGCAAATGTCACAGAACTAAAGATGCATTTCCCGTATCTGTCCATAGTCCTAGAGGCTTTATTAGAAGGATGAACAGAAGAGGTTTCTGACATCTCTTTCTTGGTGGCCGCCACCACCACGGTATCAACAGGGACTCCCTTCATCAGAAAAGACCTGTCTTGAGGGGAGGTGATAAATTTGTTGGGCCTCCGAGGGACCGGTTCCATGGAATCAGGAGACTCCCACGTCCTTCACGGGACCAAGTCCATTAATTCGTCAAAGGGAGGAGTAACCCAGGAGGTGGAAGGTTGAGACCCAAAGGCCTTCAGGAGCACAGACTCATCCTCAGTAGGGGTAAGGGACTGCCAGTCACCCCTCTGCCCTAATATTTCCAGGATGTCTGCAAATGAGTCATCCTCAGAGGAGGACCGTGGGGACACTTCTGATTCCTCTAAGTCGGTGTCTGATGTTAAGGATTCCTGAGAGGAATCTAAATGCCTCCTCTTGCAGTGTCTTTCTGGGGGCTTCATCAGTGGGGGCATCTGGTGAAGTCTCAGTCAAGCAGGAGTCGCCCAATGAGGTTACCTGAGGCTCTGGATCTCGATGCTTGGTGCGAACCTGTGGTGTAGGGACAGAACGCAGCCCTTTAGGGGAAGAAGAGGAAAGATCCGAAGAGGTAAGGGTCATTACACATCGACTGCACTGGTTTCCCGACCCAAGGAATCTGCCGGTTCCGAAGAAGATGGCAACCTCCCAGGGGCTGAGACCACAAGCTCCGAACTGAGCTCATCTGCGCCGAAGCCCCAAGATGGGGAGTCGGAACCGAAGCGTCGGTTCGACTCTCCCCCGGAACCAGCGAGAGAGTGTCTGCTCAGAGACTCTCTGATTGGAACCTTAGTCAAGGTTGACTGAGCCGAGGGCACTGGAACAGGCCTCGGCTCCGAGGGTTCCACCACTATCAGATTCTCTCTTTCTATCTTCGAAGGCTCAACTGGCCTCGGAGGAGGAGCAGAAATCGTAGTGGGGGGATCGTAGGCTTCGAAGCCAACTGGGTCGAAGCTAAAAGCAATTTGGCCAAGTTCACCAAAAGTCTGCACCACGTGGTCCACATCGATGTCGGAAAGGGTACCGGAAGAACGGGTCGAAGGAGCCGAAGAAGCCACCGACTTAAGGATCGGGGACTTTAAAACCTCCGACACCGGCTCCAACACAATGACTTGACTCTGAGGTAAGATCTCGGTGCGCGGCTCCGAAGGCTGTGGAGCCGGCGACCGAATCTTCCCAGAGGTGCTCGTAACAGAAGACTTGTGCTCCGATGACACCTTAGAAGACTTTGACCCCGTCAAGGACTTGGAGTTCTGGTCAGTCTTGTCTAATGCTTCTTGGAAATCTGGCTTCAACAGCCCTCTTATCGACTGATTTCCTTCGCCTCTCTAATAAAATCCTGCCACTGAAGGAATGGCAGATAGAGCAATCTTCTTGTAAGGACAGACAACACCACAGTCATGTGGTACATCAACAAACAGGGAGGCACTCATTCTTACCCCCTATGGCGAATGACTCTGGACCTATGGAATATGGCTCTGAGCTACAACATTCAGTTACAGGCAATATTTGTACCGGGAAAAGAAAACATCCTAGCAGACATGTTAAGCAGAACAACCTCGGATGCTCACGAATGGATGCTACACCCAGACATCTTCAAGGCCATCACACAGAAATGGGGAATGCCACAAATAGACCTATTCGCATCCCCACTCAATCACCAGCTCAAGAAATTCTGCACAAGGACATACCACCCACTTGCATGGAAGGTGGACGCTCTATCCTTCAGTTGGAAAGGCCTGACAGCATATGCATTTCCACCTCTTCCTTTGATGCACAAGGTACTACTGAAAGTCAAAGAGGAGCGTCCAAGGATAATTCTGATAGCTCCAAATTGGCCAAGACAACACTGGAATCCGGCCGACCGAAGGGCTGCCTGACGACAGGACAACCCATTTGTTAGGACTGCAGATGCATCCTTGAAGGACATCATGATCATCAGTGATGGACATCTTTTGTCAACAGTCACACCTTTTAAAACCAGATTTTTGTTTCTCTTACATTATAACAATTACACACAAATATCAAATCCCTGATAACAATATCAAAAAACTGAAACCACAGAACTCCTTAGAAAGTTCAGATCCCTGAACTGCAATGAATAAGAAAAATGTGACAAAAACATTCAAATACACTAATTCTAAGAAATTTAAGGGGATGGGGAATTAAATTTGACAGAGCCCTGTCAAGTAAATGCAACTCAAGAAAGGCTAAAGGCCTAGGAGCAACCGCTCCAAATTAGAAGACAAAAATGTAACTTTCAATCCACTCACTAAACAACAAATAGAAGAAATATGTGAAGTCTCACTCAATCCACTCACTAATGATAGTCTAATAAGAAATTTTAAATTCTTTAAATATAACAAAGAAGGTTACTGGCCCGAGCTTCCTCCAAAGATCGTGCGATCCATTGCAATGGCAAACTAGATCTGGGGTTGGTAGGAGAGAATCATGGGATAGGGACTGTGCCTCGAGCTAACTCAAAGATCTTGAGCTTGGAAAGCGGCGCCTCGGAGCCGATGGATCGGCTCCGAACCCACGAGTAAAGAACAAACAGCGAGAGTGAACAACTTCACATCTCCATGTTGCAGCCTCCACTATGTCCCTGGTAGGAATCCCCTCTGAGAAAAGCTGCAGAGGTGGAAGTTGCCCTTGTGGAATGTGTCCTGACCCCCTGAGGTGGTGGTTTCCCATGGTGTTTTTACCAGAAATGGATACAATGTGCTATCCATTTGGAGATGGTTTGGATATGGCCTTGCTCTCCACCCCTGCTGCAAATCTGACTAGTAACTGGTCAGTTTTCCTAAAGGGCTTCAAGTCCTATCCAGGTAAAATCTGAGCTGTCTGTGCACATCTAAAGAGAGCAGGATCCTTTCCCCCTTATTTTAAGGCTTAGGGAAAAAGGTGGGCAAATGAATAGGTTGGTTGAGAGCCACACTGGACACCACTTTAGGCATGAAAGCTGGGTTAGTCCTGCGGGAGACCCTGTCAGCATGAAAAATGAAGAAGGGTTCTACAGCCATGAGTGCCTGTAGCTCAGACACTCTTCTAGCTGAAGTGATGGCCAGAAGCAAGGCTGTTTTCCCAAGAGAGAAATTCTAACTCTGCTGAAGCCGCAGGCTCAATAAGGGGGTAAGCATGAGCTTTTCCAACACAAAGTTAAGGTTCCAAGCTGGGGTAGGAGCTCTTCTGGGTGGCCTTAACTTGTTATCCCCTTAGGAACTGTTTGAGATTGTGAGAAAAGAGAGTGGCCTCAGTGCTGTAATGAGCAGAGATGGCAGAAGCATGATAGAAGAGAAAGATGGGCCCCTGTGAAGTAGGTCTGCTAGGTAATTCAGGATGAGAAGTATGGAGGGCTGTGCTGGTTCAGCTCCTTAAGCCTGGATCCAGGAGCAATACCTTTTCTACTTGTCAGCAAAGGATTTTCTAGTGCTGGGATGTCTGGCTTCATGTATAATGCCCAGGACTTGCTTGCTTAGGCTGGCCACTGGAGGACAGGTCAGGGAATAAGCCAGGCTGCCAGGTTCAGGGTCTGCAGTTGTGGATGCAAGAATTCTCCATTCTACTGAGTCAGGAGAGTTGGGATCTGAGAGAAGTGCCATGGAGGCAGCTGTGACAGACTGTGCAGTAGTGGGTACCAGTGTTGGCATGGCCAGTCTGGGGCAATCAGGAGTGCTCTTGGTGCTTCCTCCCTTATTTTGAGTAGTACCCTTGTAAGAAGAGGTAGAGGGGGAAATGCATAGATTGAGAGGTTTACCCATTGGAAAGATAGGGCATCCACTTTCCAGGCCTTGCTGTGAGGCTCCCTGGTGCAGAATTTGCTGAGCTGGTGGTTGTTGTGGGAGGCAAATAGGTCCACCTTCGGGGTACCCCATTTCTGGGTTACGAGGCTGAAGGTGCTGTGGTTTAATTGCCACTCATGTTGGTCTAGGAGATTTCTGCTTAGGTTGTCTGCCAGAGAGTTTTGGCTGCCTGGCAGGAATTGTGCTAGCAGGTGAATTTGCATAACTGAAGCTGTGTGCCAAATGGTCATGGCTTGCCTGCAGAGTGAGTAAGAGTGAGTTCCTCCCTGCTTGTTGATGTACCACATCACTGTGGTGTCTGTTTTAATTAGTAGAGGTCCTGGAGAGAGTAGGGGTCTGAAAGCTGTCAGAGCTTGCTGAACAGCTAGCATATCTTTTTGGTTGATGTGCAGATTATTTGATTTGGGCTCCAGTGGCCCTGAATGCACCTGCCGTCCAGGTTCGGACCCCAAGCATAGTCTGATGCGTCTCTGGTTAGGGTCTGGGCGGTGTGGGGTTATGAAAATGGAAGGCCCTTGTTCTAGTTGCATGTTGCTGCTCACCAAAGAAAATCTTTCCTTAGACAAAGTATCATAGGTATGATAGTTTCCAGGTCCTGAGAGTGTTGACACCAAAGGCTTTTTAAATACCATTAAAGTTTCCTCATATGCAGTCTGGCAAATGGAATTAGTAGACTACAGGTAGCCATGAACCCTAAAGCTTACAGGATTTTCCTTGTGGATAACTGGGATGTTCATCGTGCATACAGCTGCAGTCATAACAGATGGGTTTTCCTGCCATCAGGCGGGTCCTCGGTCGGCCGAATTCCAAAGTCTAGGTCCGGCGTCGGTTGTCGTCGCTTCTTCCCTGACGTCAGTGCGACAGGGGTATAAAAGAACCAGCCGACGCCATTTTCTTCAGTCTTTCTTGCCGCGCGGTGCCCGAAGCAGAAGCAGTTCGCAAGTGCCGATCGGCCAGCTCCTAAGATTACGAATATTTTTCTACCGAAGACTTCTTGAAAGCTAAGTACCCCATTGGGGAAACTTTTCTTGCCTCAGACCGATGTCAGACAAAGTTAATAATTGCATTTCATGTGGGAAGCAAATACCGCATAAGGATTTCCATTCCCTCTGTATACCTTGCTTAGGCCCAGACCATGACGTCTCGGCCTGTCGTTTTTGTGCTGCATTCAACAGACGCATTATTAAGCGTCGGGCGGAGTTCCCCCAAAACTATTTTGGCAAAAAGTTTAATTACAACATGTCGTCGGATACTCCGACTCCAATTTTGAGTAAACGACGTAAAGATAAGGACCGACATACGAGGTCCGCGACTTCTACCGACACCACGCTAAAGCAGACTATGTGCTCCGGTTCTCAGCGAGGCACCTACACAGCCCCTGACTACCGATGACACTTCATTAGCGGTGTCTTCTGTGCCCGAGGTCGCAGGCTCTTCGGCCCACACCCCGACTACAGATACCGAAGTCACTCTTGGCGGGGAAACTCAGAGTTCAGACAGGCCTGCCACCTCTCAAGGTGTCTTCAGGCCTCCTTCTTTTTCCATTAAGGCTTACACTAAATCTAACGCAGCCAAGCTTTCTAAAAGACAAGCTCCACAGGGCCCCTCTCAAGGCCCCATGCCTAAAAAGCAGATGCTCAAAATGGCTGAGGATTTGATTACTCTTATCAGGGGTTCTCAACCCCCTTCGGACAAAAGGTCCAGAGTGGAGGAAGAATACCTTTCCTCGGACCAGGCCTCCATTACTTCAGAACATTCTGAGGACCAGGAACATTCTTACTCCCCTTTCGAAGATTCTGATGCAGAGGAGTCCATTCCCTCTGTCTCCCCCCCCTGAGGATTACTCTTTTGGGGAAACCTTGCATACCTTGAGGGAACACTTCCACTGGGAAGGCCAAGAGTACTCAGACTCCAAGAAAAGGCTCAGGGATTTCCTCTTGCGCCCTCAGCACAGGCCTCTGGCTATACCTCCTGTCTTAGACATACTAGATGATGTGTATTCAGAGGCCAGCCTTTACCCAGATTCTTTACCTCCAGCTCCAGTCAAGCCTGACAGGTATTACTGGGTTCCTGATTCACACCAATTCCTATACAAAAGCCATGCGGCTGACCCAGAAACTATTTCACAGGGTCCCAAGGGAATTAAGGCCTCCACTGCCAAAAATCCATTACCTTCAGAGAGAGATTCCAGAGCTTTAGAAAGGTGGGGGAAAGGTATACACCTCGGCCACTTTAACCATGAGGGCATTAAACTGTCAGTTCCATATGTTAAAGTATCAACAGTTTTTGTTATCTCAGTTGAAAAGCAAAATGTCACAACCTGAACAACCAGACGAAGGAGTTGCAGGATTTGTTGCATAGTGCAGAGCAAGTGGGTAAACATACCTTGCGATGTGGTTTTGATGCTTTAGAGGCCTCTTGTAGAGCTGCTGTTAGAGGATCAGTCATACGTAGACATGCTTGGCTCAAAGAGCAAACCTTACCAGATCATGTCAAAGCTAAATTACTACATGCACCTCTTCAAAAAGATGTATTGTTTGGTGTTAAAGCTGAGGAGGTATTACAGAAAATGGAGGAAAAGGCAAAATCAATGCAAACAGTGAAAGATTTCCTACAGGTACAACCGCCACATTTCAGTAGAAATTGGCCTTCAAAAATTGGTCCTTTCCAGCCACGGACAGACCTCAAAGAGGTAGATACAGGCGCCCGAGAGGTAGAGGGCAATCTCAAGGATCATTTAGAGGCAGACAATGGCAAACACCTACACCAAGAGGGGGTGAGGATAGTTCACAGCCATTCAGAAAGCAGACCCAATGACTTTCCCCTTTGCATGCCAAGCAAGGCTCAAATGGCAGCACCTTCAGGCGGAAAACTGGCATTATTTTCGAAAAAATTGGCATATTGTCACAAAAGACAAATGGATCCTGGACATTATAGACAGAGGCTACAGATTCCACTTTCACACCCTTCCAAAATGAGAGGCATGCCAAACCTGCCACACAATCAAAGGGCAGAGGCACAAAAACAAATTTCAGATCTCATGGACATGAAAGCTATTCAAGAGGTACCTGCACAAGAACAGGGTCAAGGTTTTTATTCCAGACTATTCCTGGTACCAAGGAAGGGCAAAGATTGGAGACCTATTTTGGACCTATCCATCCTAAACACATATTTACTCGTACCAAAGTTCAAGATGCTCACATTACAGCAGCTTCTTCCCATGCTGGGCAAGGAGTCTTGGCTGGTGACATTGGACCTCAAAGAGGCATACCTGCATGTCCCAATCAGACAAGATTGCAGAAGATACCTCAGATTTCTTGTAGGTTCATCCCATTATCAATTCTCTGCATTGCCCTTGTGTTCACGAAATGCCTGGCATCAGTAATTGCCTTCTGCAGACTTCAAGGGATACAAATATACCCATATCTGGACGACTGCCTGATCCAAGCGGACAGCAAACACACTCTTCTGAAACACCTGGCGTTTGTAATAATGTTGTTGAAATCTCTGGGATACACAGTCAACAAAAAGAAGTCAAGACTAATACCCTCTCAAACAATAATTTTCCTGGGTGCCAACTTGGATACAAACACCCAGATGGCCTACCTCACGTCAGAGAAACAAGGGCAATTAACTCAATACTTCAGAAAACTGGCAACCTTCACCAAGCTGACTGCAAGGAAAATCCTGCAGGCTCTGGGATTCATGGCATCTTGCATCCTGCTAATCCCATGTGCAAAGCTGCATATGAGGAAACTTCAATGGTACCTAAAAAACTTATGGTCTCAACACAGCCACAGTTTGGAAGCAATCATACCACTGATTCCATGTCTTCAAAAGGAATTTCTGTGGTGGGCTCAAGCATGCCAAAGAAACATAGGTCTCCCATTCTGCAAGCCTCAAGCAAATCAAGTCATCACAACAGACGCCTCGGACTACGCCTGGGGGGCGCACATGACAGATCGGTGCATTCAGGGCAAATGGTCACAAAAAGAAAAGCACCTACACATCAATCAAAAGGAAATGTTAGCAGAAATAAATGCTATTATGGCTTTCAAAGACCTACTGCATCCAGGACAGCTATTGATAAGAACAGACACCACCACAGTGATGTGGTACATAAACAAACAGGGAGGAACTCTTTCATATCCCCTGCGCAGACTAGCCATGTCCCTTTGGAACACGGCTCTGGAATTGCAAATCCAACTTCAAACACAATTCCTGCCAGGGAAGGAAAACACACTGGCAGACAGCCTGAGCAGAAATATGACAGATCCACACGAATGGAAGTTGCATCCTCAAGTTTTTACAATGATAATTCAAGCATGGGGAAGGCCAGACATAGATCTCTCTGCCACCCACAGAAATTACCAATCGACAAAATTCTGCTCAAGGACCTTTCATCCACAGGCCTGGAAAGTGGACGCACTCTCTTTCAGTTGAACAATGACGGTTTATGCCTTTCCACCTCTTCCACTGCTGGACAAAGTTCTATTAAAAGCCAGAGCAGACAGACCAAAGATGATTCTCATTGCTCCAGACTGGCCAAGACAACACTGGTAACCCACTCCTGAGGAGCCCGACGCATTCCCCACCATGGATCCTGCCTCTAATGCCTCTTCTACTGACTCAGCACAACTTCAAAACTCTTCACAGTCAGCTGAAAACACTCAATCTAGCCGCATGGAGGATTCCTTAAATTCACAGCAGACCCTACTCTCCAAGGAGGTGCAGGATGTCATTTTGGAGGCCAGAAGGCCTTCTACTAGAAAAGCCTACTCCGCAAAATGGAAATGGTTTTGTGTCTGGAATCAGAAAAAGGGTCAGAATCCTGGAATACTAAATACTACAGTACCTAGCCGAGCTGCTAAGCAGTGGACTTTCATTCTCCTCCATCAAAATCCATGCCTCAGCCATTTCTGCAGAGTACAACACTGATCCTCCTTTATTCTCTCACACTCTCTTAAGACAGTTCCTCAGAGGGGCTAAGAATATAAAACCCCCAAGGAAGCAACCAGTACCTGCTTGGGACCTCAATTTCATTCTAGAAAAACTAACCCTGCCTCCTTTTGAGCCAGCTGCTTCAACAGATCTGCAATATTTGTCATGGAAAACAGCCTTCCTTCTAGCTATCACCTCAGCACGCAGGGTTTCGGAACTACAAGCCCTCATGGCTGTGCAGCCTTTCATCATTTTCCATCAGGACAGAGTTTCCTTACGAACCAATCCTTCATTTATGCCAAAGGTAGTATCCAGGGTAGCCTTGAATCAGGCTATCCACTTACCTACCTTTTACCCTAATCCGGAAAAGAAAGGGGAGAGGCTACTACATTCCTTGGACATTCACAGACAGCTCTGTTATTATTTGGACAGAACAAAGCCTTTCAGAAAATCAGAGAAACTCTTTGTGTCCTATGCTACAGGTGCTCAAGGGAAGCCTATTTCCAAATGACAATCTCAAAATGGATAGCCCACTGCATACGCTTTTGTTACTCTTTTCATGGTAAAACTGTACCTACAAGCATCAGATCTCACTCCACAAGGGCCACAGCTACCTCTGCAGCTTTCCTCAGGGGGGTTCCTACCAAAGATATTTTGGAAGCAGCCACTTGGAGTTCTGTACATACTTTCTCCAAGCACTATCACCTACCATTATACTAGAGCGGGCTTTGCCACTGCAGTCTTGCAGGGCATCCTGGCTCCACCTAGTTCCACTTAGTGCCTACCACCCCTATATTAGCTTTGGGATTCTACCCATCTGTTATGACTGCAGCTGTATGCACGATGAACATAGTACAGTTTTGTACCTACCATAAATGTAGATGTTCGAGTGCTAATACAGCTGCAGTCCAGGTTTCCCTCCCTCCTTCCCCTCTTGGGACAGGCCTTATGGCTAACACCTCCTCATACAACCTCATTGGGGTATTATTTTATGGAGTATTTGCTTGCAACTACTGTTTTTTGATTATATTGCATTTGCTTTACTACATAAATTTATGTTTTGCCTTCCTTCTGGGGGCACCTGACATCTGGGGCAAGAAAAACTGAAGAAAATGGCGTCGGCTGGTTTTTTTATACCCCTGTCGCACTGACGTCAGGGAAGAAGCGACGACAACCGACGACGGACCTAGACTTCGGAATTCGGCCGACCGAGGACCCGCCTGACGGCAGGAGAACCCATCTGTTATGACTGCAGCTGTATTAGCACTCGAACATCTACATTTATGGTAGGTACAAAATAAGAAGTTATGTACCTACCATAACGTTCCATGTTAGTTGTCTTCTCTCGCCTTCTTTCTTGCTTGATGGGTTCGGAGCCGATCCCTCGGCTCCGACTCGGCACTTGCTAAGCTCGAGAGTCACTTTTACCAACTCGAGGCAGCCCCATATCCCATGATGCAAGGCGGTAAGTACCCAGATCTCGTTTGATGACAAAGGGCAATAGCACCAAGCATAAAATACTTCCCAAAAGGAAGAAAGAAAACTTACAGATGGAAGGAGGACCAGGTTTGAATGGTCTTCAGCATAACAGTTTCTTATAACAAGGTCTGTCCAGGCCAGGGGGAAGGAGGGAGGGTCGCAAGAAAGAAGGCGAGAGAAGACAACTAACATGGAACGTTATGGTAGGTACATAACTTCTTAATGTTAAGTTGTCAATCTCGCCTTCATTCTTGCTTGATGGGACCGTCCCTAGCACCTCTATCCTGGGTGGCTCAATGGAACAAACTCTTGAGGACTGTAGAGCCAAAACTGGCTCTGTCCCTGGAGGCCAAGTCCAATTTGTAATGGGAAACAAAAGTGTGAGGAGTGGCCCAAGTGGCCGCTGCACAAATAGTGTCTAAAGGAAGTCTAGCTTGAAAGGCTGTAGAAGTAGCTAAGCTCCTAGTTGAATGTGCTTTAGGTTTTGAGCACAGCTGTTTTCCCCTGAGCAGATAAATTTCAGAGATGACTGAAGAAAGCCATCTAGACAAAGTCACTTTAGAAACAGGAAGGCCTATTTATTATCCGCATAGGAAACAAAAAGTTGATCAGATTTTCTAAATTTTTGTTCTGTCCAAATAATATCTAAGTTGACGGTGGACATCAAGATAATGTAGCTTTTGTTCAGCTCTATCTGAATAGTTGGGGAAAAATACAGGAGATCAATGGATTGATTCAAATTGTTCTTTGAAGCGACCTTAGGCAAAAAGGTTGGGTTAGTTCTCAAAGATACTCTGTCTTTGTGAAAAACCAAATAGGGGTCGAACCGAAGAGTATGAAGTTCAGACACCCTCCTGGCGATGTAATAGCCACTAGGAATAAAGTTTTCCAAGAAAGATATTTCAGGGAACAAGAAACAGCTGGCTCGAAGGGGGGAAGAATTAAGGATGTCAGCACTAAATTTAGATCCCACTGAGGAGGAGGATTCCTGATTGGAGGCTTTAGTAGGAAAATTCCTTTCAAGAAGGCCCTGCAGAGCCTATGGGACATAATATTATGATCTGCTATCCCGACATGAAAATTAGAAATAGCAGCCAATTGAACTCTGACTGTGGAAGAAGAGGAGCAACAAAATAAGTCCAAGCAAACCTAGAACACACAACTGACAACCGCTGAGGAGAATAAATGAAGAGCTAGATGTTTTCAGTAAAGCAGTCCACAAGTACGCTGTTAACACAAAGTTAACACTCTAATTCCACTCTGTAACGTTAAACACCAAAGACAAGCAGTGTTTTTCGTCCCAGTCACTACCGGAACTTCATCAGACAATTACTTCCTGTCTTAGTAGTACTTAAATACAAAATAGTACACCAGCATCATTAATTAAATTGTCAATTAAAAAACAGACAGTGTTAAACATAATTAGGGTCCGTTTTTCTAAACGGACTCCAAACATTCCAAAATTTAAAATCAGCCGATAAAACATAGCGTAGACTGAACCCTAGTATCAACAAACATCAACTATTATGAAAATATATTTCATAGCTTCCTTTGAAACGCTTCAGTCCCAATTAAGTAGTTTTGTTAAAATAACAAATTCCATAAGTGATAATTCCCCGTTTACACCATTATAAATAAAAACTCCTTGGTGATACCCAATCTAAAACTTAGTAAATAAAACCACGCTTAATGTAAAAAAAAATGCAAAAGCATAGAAAGGTACTAAAAAAATGTATAAAAAAATGTATAAGAAATACATACAAGCAACATGTTATCTCCGTGCTCCAGAACTCCTCAGTTCTGCTCTGATCTATCAGTTTGCTTAGCCTCGTTGGTTCAAAACAATTAAAAGATCTCTCCTTACTGAGATCCAGTTGTCGCAAAAGATAAAATGTGTATAACATCTGTTACTGTGTCCTACGTCTAAGGTCGCAAGCACCTCCATCTAGGGATGACAGTCCTGTACATATGGCAGAACCGTGAAGATCAAGTAACTTACAGGCTAAAAGTGACTTCACTGTTGTCAGTGCATCCTAACTTAGTTAGTCGCAAGGACTCCTCGACCCTATATCGCACCTATATGGCGTTAGGGTACTATAATTCAAATTATGAAGACTAAATCACAACCCCTGTCAGTGAATGTTTGGTGTTTTGTTAAAACAACACTCCGCTACATAACGAAATATATTTATGTGGATAACTACTCATGCGTTGCATATTTTAAAATATATAATACAGTAGCTTGTTGGTTATTTATCTGTTTTATAGTTTTAAAACTCGACCCCAATAAAGTCTAGTAGTGTATTGCAGGTTACAATAGACTCACCAATAGGCATAACAAAGGTCATTGCCTATAGTGTTCTTGTATGTGTTGACCTGGTAGACAATCACTCCCACATAAATTCAAGACTTAGGGGTCAACCAAGTCCCTATTTTACTACTGTTTGCCGCCCATATGGGCACACTATTACAATACTTGAGCCACCCTGAACATTAGAAAAAATAGTGTAAAGTACACCTGTAAACAACTAAATGCTCATGCCTTCACTATCCCTACGTGTATGTTCTTATAACGTGGTCAAATGTTAATATTTACCTTGTTCAAAAGTGGATGTGAGCAAAAAGTAATGAAACACTATTTACATGTACTATTTTGAATATATATGTGTTAAAAAATAGTACATTGTTCTAATTTTTAACCTGACTAGTCCCCTTTTCATTATATATTATACTACTTGATTCTATCTAAGTAGGTTCTTGATTTTTAAGAGACATGAAATTGAACAACTTTCATTCAGGCCTGGGGGGGGTGCATGCCATTAACCTAACTTGCCATTTCAATTCTCTCCTTTCTAAATCTAATTTTAGCATAATGTCGTTCACCAACCCTTCCTCAATAAAGTTTTTTCCAGTTTGGTCAATTACCAAAAATTTGAATTTGTGATCTGAATACTTTGTACAATGCCTAGCTAGGGCATTGTCATCCTTGTTTTTGGCAATTGCATAACAGTGCTCATAAATCCTGTCACGGAGTCGTCTATCAGTTTTGCCCACATAGAATGAAAAACATTCTGTGCACTGGGCCACTTTGGAATTACTCAGTGTATTAACTTGGAAAGTTTCATTTCTGATGTTAAACCTATCTGAAATGTTTATATATGCACAATATTTGCAACTCCCACATTTTGCTGTACCTCTTTTGGGTAGTTTGGTTTTACTTTTGTTTCCAATAATTTTTTCAAGTTGTAACCCCTTCTATATGAAATAATTGGACCGTGGGCAAGGATGTTTATTAAATCTTTGTCTAATGACAGAGACCGCCAGTACTTTCTAACTATATTGCCTATGTTTGGTGCTTCAATGCAATATGTGAAAGTGAATGCAGTATTGAAATTTTCTTCAGTTTTGCCCTCCCTGTCGTCAGATTCTTGTGTTAAAACCATTGTAAGTGGTGATGGAGTTTGGTCAAAGTTACCATTATACACTAAGGTGATGTTAGTTTTAACTTGACCATTCAAAATAGGTGCATAAATGCCCTATTTCTTTTTCAATAACCTCCTTAAAATACTTTTTAGAAATGAGTCAGGGTAGCCTCTATTTATGAACATCTCATGCAACAAGTTACATTCTTCATGAAAATCCTCTTCACTTGTTACCATTCTAGCAGCCCTGACTAGTTGTCCTTTGACAACTGATTTCTTTGGTGTTGGGGTGCATGCTCGTAAAATGTAGGTAACTATTACAGTGAGTCTCTTTCCTGTGAATCTTAGCTGTATATTTGTCTAGATCTTTTGATAAACACACATCGAGAAATTAATTGTACTGTACTGAAAGTTTTAGTGAACTTCAAAAAGTGTGTGGTTGAACTAAGGTAGTCTACCAACTGGTTTGCATAGTATTCATCCCCTCAATAATGATGAATATGTCATCCAAAACCTTTTGTAACAAAGGATTTGGTTCATCCATACACTATTAAGTAGATATTCCTTTTCCCAAAATGCTAAAACCAGGTTTCTGGCTTCGAACCCATAGGGGAACCCATGGCTACCCCAACTTTTTGTCTAAAAGCAAACCCTCAAAAAAGATAAAATTGTTTGCTAAAATAATCTCCAGTAGCTGTTCAACCAACAGGCATTCGTTGTCTTGTGCTCCTTACTCAATGAAGTCTATAACCCACTCAGTCCCAATAGCATGTGGGATGCAAGAATATAACTCACAGATGTCAACTGTTAGAAAGTTTCCTGATGCATTAAATGGTGTATTCTGGATGCATTCTAAGAAGGACCAAGAGTCCTTTAGTATCTGTGTTTCAGATTCTACATATTTTTTGAGAATGCAGTCCACCATCTTGGCAGATGGGTATGTTATGGACTGCCTTGCATCTACCAACGCTCTGAATGGTGGATTAAGAACATTTTTGTGTAACTTTGGTATACCAAAGATCTTGGGGATTCTAGGTGCCAACATCGTAATGTAGCTGTATTGATTGATATTTATAATACCATCTGTGTAAAGGTCACTAAAACATTTTTATTCGATTGTATGCTTGGTTCAGTTCATTCCTACTTGTCTCCTCAGATGTGTCACTACCTAAAATTGAGACCATGATGTTTGAATAATCACTGTTATAGAACACTGCCAACCCCCCACCTTTGTCAGGTTTCATGAGCCTCAATGGTAATTCTCTAATTCTGTTCAATAAATAGGTTTCCTCATTTGACATATTCATTTTATGGTCATTAGTGTTGTAATATCTATTAAGTTCCCTAAATTCACTAATGCACAAATGTTCAAATAGGTTTAGAGTGTCATTATGAGGCGGATTAAAGGTGCTGGCTATCTTAAGTTCACTTGTGTTGTAACTGTTATTACCAAACATGATGTTTAAGTTCAATTTACGTGTGAACATTTTAAAGTCCAAGATTAATTCAGTGATGTCACATTTTCTTGTTGGAACAAAAGTCATTCCCTTAGCAAATAATTCCACCAATTTAGAGTCAATGTGACATTCAGTATAGTTGTAAATTTTGAAGTCATTTTTTGTATTTGATATGACTTCAAACAGTCTTAATCCTGGTGTTGGTTGTTGCTCCTTGTGTTGTATCTCCGTTTCTGACCAAGGGGGGATTTGGTTATCCAGTTGTTCCCCCTCCCCCCCTGGTAGTTTTTTTGTCCACCTTGGTTGTGTCTGGTAAAATTCCCAAGCTGAACATTATGACTTGTTTCCGGTTCGTTATGAGCATCATCAAAGGTTTCTTCATCAACATAACCATGGTCAAGGGGCATTGCATAGGTGTTCATAGTAGATCTAGCTGTCCCATGCCTGTTTTTATTTTGTTGTTTTGGATAGCTGGGACCATTTGGTTTTACTGTGGTGTTGGTTTTGTTGGTAGATGGGGGTTTTGGAAAAGCTTCCCCTTCTCTATATGCCTTAAGGTCCCTCTGTAGTTTCTTCAGCTTGTTGCCCTTAAGTTTGACCATTTGTTGAGAAACACTATTGAGAGTTCTGTCAAATTCAAATTTGTATCTACTGAAGTCCATATCGTTTTTTATCTCATTTTCTAGGTTGGATATCTCATTGTTCAGATCTTCTAGGGAAATGGCATAGTGTTTCATCATGCACTTTAAAACTTCCAGGCCTTGGTTGTTATATAATTCAGTCAAGTCATTGAAAAAATCAGACCCAAATATAAGGCCAGTGGGGTAAGAGAAGAGCCTTAACCCCTTAGGCACAATTTTTTCTTGAACACATCTGTTTAAATAGTTTAACTCTAACTGTAGTTTTTTTGCTTTAAACAGTTTATTGTCAAAAATCTTAAGTTTTTCAGTAAGGTTACCCATGTTTAAAGTATTGTCAGATTGTTCAGTACCTGTGTTTTGTTCATCCATATTCAGTTCTGCATTCAGCCATAACTTGATGTTAAAGTTGTTGTCCAAACTAATAGGCCTCCGTTCTATATGATCCACTGGCTGGCGTTGTTCATTTAGAAACTTCCCCTGCCTTTGGGGAAGCTGTTGGTAATTACTGTTGGTGTTATTAGGTGAAGAAGGACCCCTCGAATGACCGCTGGAGTTAGAACTGGTAACGTTGTCCACTTTCTCCGATAAGCAGTCGAGGCGTACATTAATTAAGTTCAAGAGTTGAGTCAGGTTACCCTGAGATAGATTTTGATCCCCTTCATCTTCCATCACAGCAACGGTTGTCAGGAAAAAACACCAGCAACAAAATAAGTCCAAGCAAACCTAGAACACACAACTGACAACCGCTGAGGAGAATAAATGAAGAGCTAGATGTTTTCAGTAAAGCAGTCCACAATGCGCTGTTAACACAAAGTTAACACTCTTTAATTCCACTCTGTAACGTTAAACACCAAAGACAAGCAGTGTTTTGTCCCAGTCACTGAACTTCATCAGACAATTACTTCCTGTCTTAGTAGTACTTAAATACAAAATAGTACACCAGCATCATTAATTAAATTGTCAATTAAAAACAGACAGTGTTAAACATAATTAGGGTCCGTTTTTCTAGCGGACTCAAACATTCAAAATTTAAAATCAGCTAAAAAATAAGCGTAGACTGAACCCTAGTATCAACAAACATCAACTATTATGAAAATATATTTCAACTTCAGTCCCAATTAAGTAGTTTTGTTAAAATAACAAATTCCATAAGTGATAATTCATTTACACCATTATAAATAAAAACTTTTTTTATGGTGATACCCAATCTAAAACTTAGTAAATAAAACCACGCTTAATGTAAAATAGTAAGGAAGCCGTACAAAAATGCAAAAAGCATAGAAAGGTACTAAAAATGTATAAAAATGTATAAGAAATACATACAAGCAACATGTTTTCTCCGTGCTCCAGAACTCCTCAGTTCTGCTCTGATCTATCAGTTTGCTTAGCCTCGTTGGTTCAAAACCTGCATAGTGGTTAAGCCAATTAAAAGATCTCTCCTTACTGAGATCCAGTTGTCAAAAGATAAAATGTGTATAACATCTGTTACTGTGTCCTACGTCTAAGGTCGCAAGCACCTCCATCTAGGGATGACAGTCCTGTACATGAAGATCAAGTAACTTACAGGCTAAAAGTGACTTCACTGTTGTCAGTGCATCCCCTATATCGCACCTATATGGCATTAGGGTACTATAATTCAAATTATGAAGACTAAATCACAACCTGTCAGTGAATGTTTGGTGTTTTGTTAAAACAACACTCGCTACATAACGAAATATATTTATGTGGATAACTACATCGTTGCATATTTTAAAATATATAATACAGTAGCTTGTTGGTTATTTATCTGTTTTATAGTTTTAAACGACCCCACCCTAATAAAGTCTAGTAGTGTATTGCAGGTTACAATAGACTCACCAATAGGCATAACAAAGGTCATTGCCTATAGTGTTCTTGTATGTGTTGACCTGGTAGACAATCACTCCCACATAAATTCAAGACTTAGGGGTCAACCAAGTCCCTATTTTACTACTGTTTGCCGCCCATATGGGCACACTATTACAATACTTGAGCCACCCTGAACATTAGAAAAAACAGTGTAAAGTACACCTGTAAACAACTAAATGCTCATGCCTTCACTATCCCTACGTGTATGTTCTTATAACGTGGTCAAATGTTAATATTTACCTTGTTCAAAAGTGGATGTGAGCAAAAAGTAATGAAACACTATTTACATGTACTATTTTGAATATATATGTGTTAAAAAATAGTACATTGTTCTAATTTTAGTCTTTTAATCTTAGTTAATACACTGAGTAATTGTAATTCCAAAGGAGTCGTCTACCTGGCCCAGTGCACAGAATGTTTTTCATTCTATGTGGGCAAAACTGATAGACGACTCCGTGACAGGATTTATGAGCACTGTTATGCAATTGCCAAAAACAAGGATGACAATGCCCTAGCTAGGCATTGTACAAAGTATTCAGATCACAAATTCAAATTTTTGGTAATTGACCAAACTGGAAAAAACTTTATTGAGGAAGGGTTGGTGAACGACATTATGCTAAAATTAGATTTAGAAAGGAGAGAATTGAAATGGCAAGTTAGGTTAATGGCATGCACCCCCCCAGGCCTGAATGAAAGTTGTTCAATTTCATGTCTCTTAAGAATAAAGAACCTACTTAGATAGAATCAAGTAGTATAATATATAATGAAAAGGGACTAGTCAGGTTAAAAATTAGAACAATGTACTATTTTTTAACACATATATATTCAAAATAGTACATGTAAATAGTGTTTCATTACTTTTTGCTCACATCCACTTTTGAACAAGGTAAATATTAACATTTGACCACGTTATAAGAACATACACGTAGGGATAGTGAAGGCATGAGCATTTAGTTGTTTACAGGTGTACTTTACACTATTTTTTCTAATGTTCAGGGTGGCTCAAGTATTGTAATAGTGTGCCCATATGGTGCAAACAGTAGTAAAATAGGGACTTGGTTGACCCCTAAGTCTTGAATTTATGTGGGAGTGATTGTCTACCAGGTCAACACATACAAGAACACTATAGGCAATGACCTTTGTTATGCCTATTGGTGAGTCTATTGTAACCTGCAATACACTACTAGACTTTATTGGGGTAGTTTTAAAACTATAAAACAGATAAATAACCAACAAGCTACTGTATTATATATTTTAAAATATGCAACGCATGAGTAGTTATCCACATAAATATATTTCGTTATGTAGCGGAGTGTTTTAACAAAACACCAAACATTCACTGTCAGGGGTTGTGATTTAGTCTTCATAATTTGAATTATAGTACCCTACCGCCATAGGTGCGATATAGGGTCGAGGAGTCCTTGCGACTAACTAAGTTAGGATGCACTGACAACAGTGAAGTCACTTTTAGCCTGTAAGTTACTTGATCTTCACGGGACGTAGGGTTCTGCCATATGTACAGGACTGTCATCCCTAGATGGAGGTGCTTTAGGACTTAGGACACAGTAACAGATGTTATACACATTTTATCTTTACAACTGGATCTCAGTAAGGGAGATCTTTAATTGGCGCAACCACTATGCAGGTTTTGAACCAACGAGGCTAAGCAAACTGATAGATCAGAGCAGAACTGAGGAGTTCTGGAGCACGGAGATAACATGTTGCTTGTATGTATTTCTTATACATTTTTTTATACATTTTTTTAGTACCTTTCTATGCTTTTTTGCATTTTTGTACGCCTCACGGCTATTTTACATTTGGTTTTTATTTACTAAGTTTTAGATTGGGTATCACCCGCAAAAGGAGTTTTTATTTATAATGGTGTAAACGGGGAATTATCACTTATGGAATTTGTTATTTTAACAAAACTACTTAATTGGGACTGAAGCGTTTCAAAGGAAGCTATGAAATATATTTTCATAATAGTTGATGTTTGTTGATACTAGGGTTCAGTCTACGGGTTGATTTTAAATTTTGAATGTTTGAGTCCGTTAGAAAAACGGACCCTAATTATGTTTAACACTGTCTGTTTTTTAATTGACAATTTAATTAATGATGCTGGTGTACTATTTTGTATTTAAGTACTACTAAGACAGGAAGTAATTGTCTGATGAAGTTCCGGTAGTGACTGGGACGAAAAACACTGCTTGTCTTTGGTGTTTAACGTTACAGAGTGGAATTAAAGAGTGTTAACTTTGTGTTAACAGCGTACTTGTGGACTGCTTTACTGAAAACATCTAGCTCTTCATTTATTCTCCTCAGCGGTTGTCAGTTGTGTGTGGAAGAAGAGGAGCCTGCATGAAAAATCTCTGCTAAGAAGTCCAGGACTGCCTGAACAGGGGCAGTAAAAGGATCAATATTCTTGGCCTTAGCCCAATAAGAGAAACGTTTCCATTTGCTTGTATAAATCCTCCTGGTAGAGGATTTTAGCTAAGCTACTATGATGTCTCTAACTGGGTTAGAGATCAAAGGAAGCCTGGCTAAGGAAGGAAGTGGAGCAACCATGCTGTGAGGTTGAGAGAAGGGATTGACCGGTGCAGCTGACCCGATTGGTGAATCAGAAGATCTGGCACTGGGTCCAGATGCCACGGCCGCACCAAAAGGTGATGATGGAGGAACAGAAACCAAACTTGTCGAGGCCAGTAAGGGGCAATGAGAATCAATTTGGCTCTCAAAACGGTAGCTTTCTGGATAACCTGAGGGATCAGAGGAAATGGAGGGAAGGCATAAAGAAGTCCCTGGGGCCAATCCTGGGTCAGAGCGTCTCTGGGGGGATGGCCTGATGGAGGAAGAGGCAGAAGAAGTCTGGACATTTGCTGTTTTGGGGAGTAGCAAAAAGATCGCAGCATGGACGACCCCATTCCAGAAAAATTTCTTCCGCTATAGATTGCTTGAGAGACCACTCGTGAGGCATGAAAATAGCTCTGCTCAATCTGTCCGCTACAATGTTGGTTTTCCCAGGGATATGCGTTGCTACCAGAAACCGATGAGAGGAGATCGCCCATTGCCATAGTCTGAGCGCTTCTCGACACAAGGGGTAAGACTTGGTTCCGCCCTGTTTGTTGATATACCAAACTACAGACATGTTGTCTGTGTGGACTGCAATTGTCCCTACGGGAAGAAAGTCATTGAGGGCTTGCAACGTTAAAAGCACTGCTCTCATCTCCAGGACATTTATGTGCAGATGGTACTCGAACGGCTGCCACGTCCCATGAACCATCCTGCCCTGATAATGACCCCCCCCACCCGATCAGGGAGGCATCCGTGGTGACAGTGGCTATCGGGATGGGGGTACAAAGTACCTGCCTTGGTGAACCTGAGGAGATGTGATCCACCAAGCAAGATGCTCTTTGCATGTCTGTGTCACCAGAATCTGGTGACGCATTGGAAGTTGTTGGTATGACCATTGTGTGAACAGCATCCACTGAAGAAGGCGCATGTAGAATCGAGCCAGGGGAAGAAGAGTAATGGCCGCAGCCATGAGACCTAATACCTTTAGAACCATTCTGGCCTGTACTTTCTTGTTGGCCAGAATGATTCTGACATGACTCTGAATGTCTGAAACTCTTTGATCTGTAAGGGTAGCTGACATCCGAACAGTGTTTAAGTTTGCGCCTATGAAGGTAATAGACTGGCAGGGCGATAAGGATGACTTTTCGAAGTTGACCGAGATGCCCAAATGAGAACAAAGGTTTATTTTGTAATCCCTGGCTTGTGTAAGCTGATGCCTGGTGGTGGCTGACAGGAGCCAGTCGTCGAGATACGGAAACACCTGGAATCCTTGACGTCTCAGGTGAGCCGTGACCACTGCCATGCATTTGGTGAACACTCTGGGGGCTGTAGTGAGACCAAAGGGCAGGGCTCTGAACTGGAAATGACTGGACCCCAGCCAAAAGCGGAGAAATCTCCTGGAGCGTCTGTGAATTTTGATGTGATAGTACGCATCCTGAAGATCTATTGAGCACATCCAGTTGTCCTTCTGTAAGAAGGGCAGAATTGACTGAAGAGTGACCATTCGGAATCTTGTCTTCTTGACAGACTTGTTGAGTCTGCTGAGATCCAATATTGGTCTCCAGTCTCCCGTCTTTTGGGGACCAAAAAGAACCTTGAGTAGATTCCGGCTCTGAATGGTCTGTTGTAACTGGCTGAATGGCTCTTTTTTGCAGTAGTTTTGAGACTTCTAACTCTGCAATTTCCCTTAGACCGGGTGGTACATCTGGAAGGGAATTTGAGGGTAAGAGACTTTCCTCGAAAGGAATTATGTAACCCTTGGATATGATAGACTGTACCCATCTGTCTTGTGTGAGGGAATGCCAGGCTTCTGGGTACAGTGATAATCTTCCCCCGACTGCCTCCAAGGAGGGACAGCCGGGCAACATCTTAGGGATGCTGAAAGGGCTCGTCAGAGAGAGGCTCTCTGTTTCCCTGGTTTTTCGGACCCCCTCTGCCTCTAGAGCGGCGTCTGTTGTTGTTACCCCCTCTGCCTCTAGGGGTAAACTGACCACGTGAATCCGGCGTGACTCCTTGGGATTTACGGAACCACATTTTCCCACCTTTCTGTCCTTTGGGATAAGGTCTAGAAGGGGTGGAAAAACTGACTCCTACAGCAGAAAGAGTCTTGCCGTCCTGTTCGCACCTGGTCAAAGTTTCCTTCACCTGAGGGCCAAACAAAGCTGACCCATCAAAGGGAGAATTTGTGAAGGACGCCTTAAAGGGATCCGCAAAATCACATAGCCGCATCCAGGCTTGGCGTCTAAGAGCCACACCTGTACCTGCGGCTCTACTCGCTCCATCAGCAGCATAAGATATTAGCCGCATGGAGGAGTTTGCAATGGAATTAAGGGTTCCTAGCTGCGAAGCAATTTTTCTTGAGCCCCTGCAGCTGTAGGATCCTGTACTACTTCACCCAGCTCCTTAAGGATATCCCTCTGGGGTCTGGTGAAGTGACATAGGTAATTCAGCGAGCATAGCAAAGGTCGCTGAGGAAAACATCCGCCACTTACCTATCCATGGTCCTAGAGTCCTTATTAGGAGGATGGGCCAGTGCGGAAGGATCTGCAAGTTCCTTCTTGGTGGCGCAGCCACCACCATGGCATCAGCGGGACACCCTTAGTGAGGAATTGCTTGTCACACGGGCAGTGATAAATTTTGAAGGCCTCCTAGGGACTGGCTCTACAGAGTCAGGAGCTGCCCACGCCTTCGTGCAATAACCTGCATAAGGGGTCGAAGGCGGAGACACCCAGGAGGTGGAGGGCCGAGATCCAAACGCCTCTAGGTATACTGACTCATCCTCAGAGGGATTGTTGGTGGGCCAGTTTCCCTCTGTTTAAGGAGTTCTAGGATGTCTGAGTAGGAGACATCCTCAGAGGGGATCTAGGGATCCCTCTGACTCATCAAAGTCAGTATCCAGTGACAGACTCGGGAGTCTACATGTTTCCTCTTACAAGTCCTCTTCCTAGGAGGATCTCCCGAAACATCAGGAGAATCCTCGGAAGAGGGGAAATTCCCAATGGGGAAACCTGAGGCGGAGGATCTCTGGGTCCTGTAGCAAGAGAAGTGGCAGAGATGTCAACAGGTACTATAGAGGGAGGAGCTACGGGAACAGACTGCTGACTGATACCAGTGGCCAGCACACTCTTCATCACCTCGAATGCTCCCTCCCAGGCAGGTCCGAGAGAACCCGTTCAAGAACTAGGAACCCAGGGACCACCGAAGGGAAGTCTCCGAGGCAGATGTCGGAGCCGAGCTCACCAAGGCCGAGGCTCCAAGGGGAAGAGCGGGTTCGGACAAGGGTCCGATGCCACTCACCCCTCGGAGGAGACCATGGAAGCCCGACCACGAATCCCTCTAAGGAAGGTCTCAAGAGGAGATAAGAGTAGAGGCTGAAGGAACAGAAGGGGTATCCGTCCTCCAGCCGTAGCAGTAACCATTCCCGAAGACTCCAACTCCAAGCTCTGGGGTAGAGTTGAAGGAGGAACTGTAACGGGGTGTGGACCAACAGTCATCTGTTGAGACGGACTATGTAACATTTGGGCCAGTACCTGTGACTTAAGTAATCTGCTGACCACTCTCTCTAGGTCATGATCTGAAAGTCTGGATGACCTTGAAGATCGGCTCCGATGGCTCCGTTCCGAAAGGAGAGGTGAAGCCGGAGCCGAAAGTATCGGCTCCAAGGAAGGAGACCTCGACCTCTTCCTGGAATGAGCCATCGGAACCGATACTATAGATCCTGTCGGAGCCAAAGACTTATCGGAGCCGACAGGAAGCCTCGATGCATCGGCTCCAGCCGGAGCCGATACAGCCACAAAAGTAACGGTGTCGGAGCCGATCGGAGCCGACACCGATGCCTGTGCCACATGGTGGTCGGAACCGATCGGAGCCGACACCGAAGTGGTCGATGCAGGATCGGCACCGATAGCCATCGGTGCCGAAGGCTGTTAAGCCAGAATCGGCTCCAGCCGAGCGATCTCGACTGAACGAAGTCGGAGCCGAGGCCGCAGGCTTAGACACAGAAGCCTGGGCCTTGGAAGATTTGGCTGATTTTGATGGAGCCGACTTAGCCGGAGAGCCCTCCGGCTTAAGAAGGCCCCTAAGTATCAGCTTGTTACGTCTTTCTGCAGGACTCTCTGGCTGAAGGAATGACAAATAGCACAGGAGTCCTGCAGGTGAAGAGGCCCCAGGCAATACAGGCAAGAAGTGTGACAGTCTGTCAGAGACATCTTCTGACAGCACGAGTCACACTTCTTAAAACCTGAGACCCTCTCCTTTGACATGGTGCTTCACAACACACACACACACACCAGTCAAGAATTAAATTAAATAAAATACCAAAAGGTATTACTATAAACACAAACACACACACCCTAACAGGGAGGGGATGGGATGGGTAAAGTTTGACTAAAAAAAATTAGAAGAGACAGGGATTTTCTGTCAGAAAATCTATATAATTAACTTAAAACTAAAAATAAAAGGGTTTTTAGCAAAAAGGGGCTTAAATATCCAAAAAAGTGAATCACTTACCAGGAGCTGGTAAAAGGAGGACCTCATAAGCGAAGCGGCAAACGAGATCTGGGTACTTACCGCCTTGCATCATGGGATATGGGGCTGCCTCGAGCTGGTAAAAGTGACTCTCGAGCTTAGCAAGTGCCGAGTCGGAGCCGAGGGATCGGCTCCGAACCCATCAAGCAAGAATGAAGGCGAGATTGACAACTTAACATCTGTACTTTCTCATGGCTAGTTGAGAGAAGCAGCCTGTCAGGCTTGTTTTTCTGGCGTAAGCAATGCCATCTGGGATGCTGTGTCCAGGCTTGCTCCCAGGAATACAATTTTCTGTGTGAGGACTAGTTTGGATTTCTTTTCGTCTATAGTGTACCCCAGTGAGGTCAGTAGGTCCTTTACAAAAGATCAGGTGCTGTAACAGCTTTTCCTGTCTGCCAGAATCAGGCAGTCGTCCAAGTAGGGGTAAATTTGAATACTTCTTAGTGTGCAAAAAAGCAATGGCAGGAGCCAGGCATTTTGTGAAAACTAATAAGCCAAAGGGAAGCACAGAGAACTGGATGTGCATAGATCCTGCCCTGAAACGTAGATATTTCCTGCAAGAATCCCTGACTGGGATGTGCAGATAGGCCTCTTTTAGGTCTAGGGTGGCTAACCAAGCATCTTTGGATAGCATAGGAAGAAGATCCTGGAGGGTGAGCATTTTGAATTTTATCACCAGAAAGGTATTTAGAATGGTTTACCTTTACATAACCAAATCACAGTGGTGTGATTGCTCACGAGTGAATCGTAACCACGAAAGTCAAAACAGCAACAATTTAATATGTTCGAAAATCTGCAAATTGAAAAGCAGATTGGCTGATTTTCGAACATAAATATCGAAAGAAAATTCTAATGAAGTGTAAAGCAGGGGCAAGCCCCCCTGCAACCCCCGCACCCCCTACTTGAATATTTTAACTCCAAGATCGCACTACAGTGGGGAAAGGGACCATTTTCCGATCTCCACTATAGTGCAATCCGTCCCAGAATGTCGAATGTGCATTGAGAGAATGTCACTGTGCATTCGCTCATTGCACATTCGAACCTTTTTCCGTTTGGCGTTTGCAAGCTGCCTTTTGGACAATTGCTGTTCGCTCTTGTACAATACGCACACATGAAGGCAAACCATTTAGAATTGATAGATCTAAGATTGGGCGCCAGGTGCCCTCTTTTCTGGGTACCAGGAAAAAAGTCTGGAATAGAAACCTTGGCCTATCTGGTCTGCAGGAACAGGCTGTACTGCCCTCATGGAGAGCAGGGAATGAGTTTGGTTTTGGGCCTTTGCCCACTGGTTTGGAGGAAGATCTGGGAATCCTTTTGGGGTTGGCAGTGTGTGGAAATAAAATTTGTACCCACTGGGACACTACGTTGCGGACCCATCGGTCATTGGTGACGGAGGCCCAGTTTTTTGCATGGGAGGCAAGTTTTCCTCCTAGGGGCACAAGTAGGTGGGCAGAGGTAAAGGGTGGAGCTGAAAAGTCATTGTGAGCTCTTTCCATAAGGGGGTGGCTTAGCACTCCCTGTTTTTGAAGTGGAGGTACTCCATTGCTTAGACAGTACAGTTGTGTACACTTACCATAAATGTAGATGTTAGAGTGTATTCACTCTTGCAGTCATTACATCTGGGTAATCTGCTGGCAGGTTGCCCTCAGTCGGCCTGATTAACAAAGTCTTGGGTCCTGCGTCGGTTGCTGTCCCTTCTTCCATGACGTCAGGTCGCCAGGGGTATAAAAACATGCAGCCAATGGCATTACATCAGTTTTTCTTGCCCCAGATGTCAGGTGCCCCCCGTATGGGGAGCAAATAAACACAAAAATACAAAGGTATACCTCCAACCAAAAGCAAATACACCAAAAAGGCTTTTAAGCATAGTAAAGGAAAGGAGAGGTATCGACAGAAAAAAAAAACTAGGGGGCTGGAGGGAGAGTAACAAGGACTGCAACAGTGAATACACACGAACATCTATATTTATGGTAAGTGTACACAACTGTACTATGTTCTTCGTGTTTCACTGTTGCAGTCATTACATTTGGGTAGATTCCCAAAGCTATGGTTGGGAGGATGGATTTATACAGCATTAGGACCAGCTATAAGGCCCTGCAAGATAGCAGTGGTAAAGCCAGATCTGGATTTAAAGAAAATTGGTAAATGATAATGCTTGGTGAAAGTATGAACTCCAGGTAGCAGCTTCTAGAATATCCCTGGTATGAACACCTCTGAGAAAGGCAGCAGAAGAAGATGCAGCCCTGGTGGAATAATATCTGATCCCCTGGGGGATAGGTTTTCCATGGTGCTTGTAGCAGAAATGAATGCAATGGCTTATCCATTTAGAAATGGTTCGTTTTGAAATAGCCTTTCCCTCTGCCCCTGCAGCAAACGCTACCAGCAATTGTTCAGATTTTCTTCAAGTTTTAGTTCTGTCCAAGTAGAATCAAAGTTGTCTGTGCACATCCAATGAATGCAGAATCCATTCCCCTTTGTTCTGTGGATTGGGAAAGAAAGTTGACAAATGAATGGACTGATTAAGAGCCACACTGGATACCACCTTGGGCATGAAGGATGGATTGGTCCCGAGTGCCAGCCTGTCTGCATGAAAGATGATGAAAGGCTCCACTGCCATAAGGGCCTGTAATTCAGAGATCCTTCTAGCTGAAGTGATTGCTAAAAGGAAGGCTGTTTTCCAAAAAAGAAATTTTAAGTCTGCAGTAGCAGCTGGCTCGAAAGGAGATAAAGAGTTTCTCCAAAACAAAGTTAAGGTCCAGGCAGTGGTAGGAGCTTCTCCTGGGTGGTCTCAAGTTTTTTGCCCCTCTGAGATACTGCTTGAGCAGAGGATGAGAGAAGAGGGGTGTTTCTGTGTTATAGTGAGCTGAAATAGCTGGGGCATGGATTTTAACAGAGGAACACGACAGGCCCTTGTGAAGTATCTCAGTTAAGTATTGCAAAATCTGAGGTAAATTGGGCACTGCTGTGCTCATTCCTAAAGATTGGTTCCAGGCACAGAATCTTTTCCATTTGTCACCATAAGATTTTCTAGTACTAGGTCTCCTCACCTCCAAGATGACATCCATTACAGGTTTGCTGAGGGATAAGGGTGAAGTAATGTGATTAGCCAGGCTGCAAAGTTCAATATGGGAAGCTGAGGGAGCAGAATTTGGTTCTCCTGCTGAGACAGCAGGGAAGGGGTCTGAGACAGGTGCCATGGAGAAGTTTGCGACACACTGCGCAGGAGGGGGTACCAGTGTTGGCACGGCCAGTCTGGAGCAATCAAAATCATCCTTGGTTTGTCCTGTTTGACTTTTAGTATAACTTTGGAGAGCAAAGGCAGAGGGGGAAAGGCGGAGACCGATAGGTTTTTCCAGCTGAAGGACAGAGCATCCACTTTCCAGGCTTGTTTGTGGGGAGTCCTTGCGCAAAACTTGTCCAACTGGTAGTTCTGGGGGGAGGCAAACAGATCTATGTCTGGGCTCCCCCATTCGCTTGTTAACATGTTGAAAATCCATGCTTCCAGTTTCCACTCGTGAGGGTCCATGAGGTTTCTGTTTAGTCCGTCTGCCAGTGTATTCAATTTTCCTGGCAGGAATTGAGCTTGTAGATGCACTTGGTAGCTTAAGGCTGTGTTCCACAATGTCATGGCTAGTCGGCAGAGGGGGTAGGAATGTGTACCCCCCTGCTTATGTACCACATAACCGTGGTGTTGTCCGTCTTTACCATTAGTTGTCCTGGAAGAATGTAGTCCTTGAAGGCTGTCAGAGCATTCTGTACAGCTAACATTTCTTTTTGATTGAAATGTAGGTGCATTTGATTTGGGTTCCATTTGCCCTGAATGCACTTTCCTGCCAGGTGATGCATCTGTAGTTAGGGTTTGGGCGGCAGGGGGTAGTGTGAACGGTAGTCCCTTATTTTGGTGGCAGGCTTCTGCCCACCATAGGAACTCTTGGCGTAGGCACGGTATGATAGGAATCATTGTTTGCAGGCTGTGACAATGTTGACTCCATAGACTTTTTAGATACCACTGTAGTTTCCTCATATGAAGTCTTGCATATGGAATTAAAAGAATGCAGGAGGCCATGAACCCCAAGGCTTGCAGTATTTGTTTGCAAATAACAGGTTTTTTGTGGCCACTTGTTTGAAGTAAGTTACCAAATGAATTTGCTTCTCTGGTGTGAGGAAAGCCATCTGGGCAGTTGTATTCAAGCTTGCACCCAGGAATGCAATTGTTTTGAGAAGGTACCAGTTGTGATTTATTTTTGTTTATGGTGTACCTTAGACAAGTTAGAACCTTTTTTTTTTTTTTTTTTTTTTTTTACAAACGCCAGATATTTTTGAAGAATGTCCCTGTTTTCTGCTTGAATTAGACAATCGTCCAGGTATGGATATATCTGAATATTTCTTTGCCTGCAAAAAGCACTTTGTGAAGACCCTGGGCACAGTAGATAAGCCAAAGGGTAGTACAGAGAACTGGTAATGCAAATAGCCTGCTTTGAAGCGGAGGTATCTTCTGCAAGATTCCCTGATTGGGATATGCAGGTAAGCCTCTTAAGTCTAGAGTTCCCAACCAGGCATCTTTGCCTAGCATAAGAAGTAACTGTTGAAGAGTCAACATCTTGAGTTTTGGAATGTCCAGAAATGTGTTTAGAGTAGGTAAGTCCAGAATTGGACACCATGATTTGTCTTTTCTGGGTACCAGGAAAAGTCTATTAGAAACCTTGTCCCTTTTCCTCTTCTGGGACTGGTTGAATAGCTCCCATGTTCATGAGAGACAGTACTTGTTTCTGGGCCTATGCCCACTGATTTGGGGGCAGGTTTGGCCATCCATTTGGGATTGGCAACATGTGGAAATGAAATCTGTATCTCTGGGATACTATATTTAAAACCCATTTGTCCTGGGTTACCAGTTTCTTACATGAAGTGCCAGTTTTCCGCCCAAAGGGGCGGCTGAAAGGCAAGTGCTTGGTAAGTGTAGAGGGAAGTCATTGAGACTGCTTTCCATAGGGAGGTGCCTTGTTGCTTCCAGATTTGGAGGAGGAGGCACCCCATTGTTTTGATCTAAAAGTCCCTTGGGACTGAAACCTGGAGCCTTTGGGATGTCTGGGTTTGACTTGAGTGGCTCTCGAAGGAACTGGAAAGGACCAGTTCTTAGCAGGCCAGTGCCTACTAAATCTTGGAGGTTGCACTTGTAAGAAATCTTTCACAGTTTGCATAGATTTAGCTTTATCTTCCATCCTTTTTACAACTTCTTCAGCCTTATTACCAAAGCGATGGTCCTGTTGTAAAGGAGCATCCAACAATTTTGCTTTAACATGATCAGGCAGAGTTTGCTCTTTGAGCCAAGCATGCCTTCTTAGCACAGTGCCAGTTACAGCAGCCCTGCAAGAGGCCTCCAAATCAAAACCATATTGCAAAGTATGTTTTATCAACTTGTTCAGCTGAATGCAATAAATCCTGTAAATCTATTTTCCACACAGTCAGAAATTGACATAATTTTCTGCTTAAGCAGTCCCATGATATGCTGCTAGTATTTAAGCATATGAAATTCACAGTTTAAAGCATTGATTGCCAAGGTTGCAGAAGTGTAAACCTTCTTACCCCATCTATCCAACGCCCTGGAATCTCTATCAGAAGGGGTAGGATTTTTAGCAGTAGGCCTTAATGCCTTGGGACCCTGAGAAATGGTTTCAGGATCTGCAATAGGATTTTTCACAAGGAATTTGTGGGAGTCAGGAACCCTGTATATCAGTCTCTGGCTTACAAGGAGCTGTAGGCAGAGAATCAGGAGCCATACTAGATTCTGAAAAAACATCAACAATGTCTAGGACAGAAGGTATTGCCAAAGGCCTATGTTGAGGAAGAAGAAAATCCCTAAGTCTCTTTTTAGATTCAGAGAAATCCTGACTTTCCCAGTGGATATATTCCCGTAAGGTATGTAAAGTTTCCCCAAAAGAAAAGTCCTCAGAGGGAGAAGCAGAAGGAATGGAGTCTTCTGCATCAGAGTCCTCAGAAGTAGGTATAGAGAAATCCTGTTCATTAATAGAGACAGAAGAAATAGAATCCGGTTCAGAAGATTCATAATCAATGTCTTGCCTAGGCCTCTTAGAAGGGGGGGGGGGGTTGCTACCCCTGATCAGAGTAATTAAAATCTTCAGCCATTCTGATCATTTGTTTTTTAGGCATAGGCGCCTGCACACGTGGCCCAAGCGTCGTTTTTTTAGACACAGATGTAGATTTTGGCCTTAGTTTTGAAGATGGCGTCGGTTTAATATACAAATCTGTAGGCCTGAAAATACCCTCAGAAGCCAATGCCTGCACAGCGGCTCCGGACCCATCTAAGGTAGAGACATCCGCGGGTTCAATAATTGAAGCATCTTGCGGCATACCGGACTCCGAATGGTTCTCAGTAGAGGCCTGCTAATCAAAAGTAGCAGGTATCAGGGGCTGCGAAAGCGCCTCACTGAGTGTCAGAAAAATATGTATTAATGTGTGTATTAGTAATATGCTTAGTGCATTTAGAGCTTGAAAAGGGTTAACACATTTATTCTATTTCATACTGCATAAATCTGTACAAATTGCAGATGCTTTCTGACCTTGTATTGTTAGCTAAAATCTTGCTTGTGCCTTGGAAATTTATTGAGAAGTAGATGATTCCTGCTTATGTTAGGAAAATAATGAATAGAACAATACTACTTGTATGAAACTTAAACAAGAAGTTCCGCTTGTGCTGTGAGAAAATACACAGCTGTAGAAGCTATAGATAATTAGGACAAAGCCTGCTTGAAATTATGAACTGCAATCAGCATTTGCTTGTATGAGTTAGAAAAGTACCTTGAAATGTAACACTGTACAATAGAAGCCTGTAAACGAATTAGTGCCCACCAAGGCCAGGTTGTTTTTCTCAAAAAGTTTCTCACATATCTAGTCATGTCAGCAGAAAATCTGAGTAACATCTGCTGTAGAACAATACTGAAAGTTGTGTTTGATTACGTCAGCCATAGAAGGCCATGTCTTGTAAAACAGTACAAGAATAGCATGTTTCCTGTTAGTAGTTAGACAAATCCTTGTATTTGCATGTTTTTGTCTCCTTGCAGCAAGTCATTAAATGTGCCTTAACTGAACCTTACGTGTATTGGTCTTTGAAGTTTTTTCCTTTGACAGATTGGTCCTTCGGACCGGAAACCCTCACTTCGCCTCGGATCAGACAGGCCAGGTGGCTTGAAACCGTACAGGGAAGAAACCACATTGGTGGTTCTTAGTTGAAAAGCCCTCCGACTGAATTGTCGTATAAAAAAGAGGCCAGCCACTTTCTGATCTGTGACTGAAGGATGGGTTTACTCGAACCAGGTGATCAATCATGGAGGCTCAGGTAAGGTGAATCTACTTTTTTTTTTTTGTTTGTTTTAGATCAGGGACTAGATTTGTATTTATTTTGTTAAGACTTTGTTTATACAAGTCAGGGACAAAAAGATTACTGTCTTGTCATAGATCAGGGAAACAGAGCAGGTAGGCAGTCATTCTGAAGAGACTATAACAAAATCCGTGGTACCACGTCAAAAAATAAGGAGTTACGTAACGATTAAAAGGGTAGAACAAAATGGGTAATAATTGTACAAAAAGACCCCAAAATCCGCCGTTAACCGAAGACGCAAAATACATGCAGTCACAGCGTGCTGATAATATTGAATACTACTCAAAATGGGTTAATAAGTATGAATTTGATGGTAAATTAGAAAAATCCTTGCTTGTCAAACTTGCCAAACAGCTTAAATCCGATTCTAAAGGTCGGGTAAAAAAGCAACGTCAATTAGGAATTCCTCAGGCACACAGGTGGATTGAGGAAGTAAACTGAAGGGAACAAGAGAGTAATAATTCAAAAGCAATGTTTTTAGATGAGAAGGATAGCTTAGTAATAGCATCGGCCCCTCCGCCTCCCTTACCAGAATATGAGGCAAGTGAACAAGTTGGTCCACCCCCGCGATATCCTGCTATCACTATAAATAGAGACACTACAAAAGCAAAATCGTTTATTAGAGATCCCATCGAGACCAGGTCTCGAACACGGGCAGGAAACTCAAAGGGGGACATTGAGTTATATCAAATGGGTAGGAATTCACGATCTATGAGTGAAGAAGAAATACGCCCACTTATAGAAGTGCCTAATCCTCAGGCAGGACAAGAAGGTCAGGACCCAACTATTCTAGTGTATAGACCCTGGACTCCGGAAGACATCTGGAAAGCCACTGAGGGAATTCCCCATCCAAAAGTCAATTTTAGAAAGTTTTTATAAGATTTGCAAGGAATGAGGCTAAGTTATAATTTAAACGGAGAAGAGGTAGAAAAAGTAGTCAGACAAATTGTGGGACCAGATTGGCACATGATTAGTGGCGACTGGAATCCCTGTGACGCTGCGCTCAGGCCCCTCCCACATAGCGCAGAATTAGACAACAGAGTGAAAGGTCTTACAGACCGAATCGCTGAGAAATGGAAGCCTAGGGCAGACTGGACTTGCATTAATCAATGCATCCAACAAGAAGGCGAGACTGTTGACAGATATTATGCCAGACTATTAGAATGTTTTAATAACCACTGTGGAATGCAGGTTCCTGAAGATCAGACACACGATTCCCCATATGAGCAGCAGTTAAAGAATGTGTTTTTGAAAGGCAGTATTGCACCCATAAGCAGCTTTATTACAAAGCACATGGTAGATCATCGTACAAGCAGGTTACAGTCATTACTTGAATATGCTAGGCATGCCGAAAGGCATTTTAATAGCAAAAAGAAAGCCCAAGTATTTTCTGTAGAAGATGGAGCAGAAGTTTATGTAGCACAGTCCGGGAAAAAGGGCAAGAGAAATGCCCAGGGAAACAAACAATCTGATCTACGATCAGAGGACTTTGAAGGGCGAAAGAAAAGGGGTGAATGTTTTAAATGCGGTAAAAAGGAACACTTGGCAAGGGATTGCAAGAAAAACAAGAAAGCAACCACGGAAGACAAGGAGGGTGAGGACTGACTATATGATAGTCAGGAATTACTAGAAGGGGATAGCAGAGAAAGGACACGTGAGAATGTGATAGAGGGAGTAGAGGATGTGACAGAAGAAATAGAGGAAGTGCAGGAAGTCACGGATAGTGAAGAAAATGAAATATTGGATTTGGCTTTATTGAGCTTAGAGCTCTATTTTAGTAGACACGAAAAGTACAGTTTTGTACCTACCATAAATGTAGATGTTCGAGTGCTAATACAGCTGCAGTCATAACAGATGGGTTATCCTGCCATCAGGCGGGTCTTCGGTTGGCCGAATTCCAAAGTCTAGGTCCGGCGTCGGTTGTCGTCGCTTCTTCCCTGACGTCAGTGCAGCAGGGGTATAAAAGAACCAGCCAACGCCATTTTCTTCAGTTTTTCTTGCCCCAGATGTCAGGTGCCCCCAGAAGGAAGGCAAAACAAATTCATGTAATAATGCAATTAAATATAATCAAAAAACAGTAGTTTGCAAGCAAATACACCATAAAGAATACCCCAATCAGGTTGTATGAGGAGGTGTTTGTCATAAGGCCTGTCCCAAGAGGGGATGGAGGGAGGGAAACCTGGACTGCAGCTGTATTAGCACTCGAACATCTACATTTATGGTAGGTACAAAACTGTACTATGTTCATCGTGCATACAGCTGCAGTCATAACAGATGGGTAGAATCCCAAAGCTAAAAAGGGGTGGCAGGCACCAAGTAGAACTAGGAGGAGCAAGGATGCCCTGCAAGACTGCTGTGGCAAAGCCCGCTCTAGATTTAGAGTATAGTGGAAGGTGATAGTGCTTGGAGAAAGTGTGCACAGAACTCCAAGTGGCTGCTTTCAAAATATCCTAGGTAGGAACCCCCCTGAGGAAAGCTGCAGAGGTAGCTGTGGCCCTTGTGGAGTGAGATCTGATGCTTGTAGGTACAATTTTTCCATGAAATGAGTAACAAAAGCGTATGCAGTGGGCTATCCATTTTGAGATTGTCTGTTTGGAAATAGCCTTTCCTTGAGCACCTGTAGCATAAGACACACAGAGTTGCTCTGATTTTCTGAATGGCTTTGTCCTGTCCAAATAATAACGAAGTTGTCTGTGAATGTCCAAGGAGTGTAGTAGTCTTTCCCCTTTGTTTGGTGGGTTAGGATAAAAGGTAGGCAAGTGTATAGTCTGATTCAAGGCTACACTGGATACTACCTTTGGCATAAAGGAAGGGTTGGTTCATAAGGAAACTCTGTCCTGATGGAAAATTATGAAAGGTTGCACCGCCATGAGGGCTTGTAGCTCCGAAACCCTGCGTGCTGAGGTGATCGCCAGAAGGAAGGCTGTTTTCCATAACAAATATTGTAGTTCTGTTGAGGCAGCTGGCTCAAATGGAGACAGAGTCAGTTTTTCTAAAATGAAGTTGAAGTCCCAAGCAGGTACTGGTGGTTTCCTTGGGGGTTTTATATTCTTAGCCCCTCTGAGGAACTGTCTTAAGAGAGGATGAGAGAATAAAGGAGGATCAGTGTTGTATTGTGCAGAAATGGCTGAAGCATGGATCTTGATGGAGGAGAAGGAAAGTCCACTGTTTAACATCTCAGCTAGGTACTGTAATATTTGAGGTAAATTTAGAACCTAAGGATTCTGGCCCTTTTTCTGATTCCAGGCACAAAACCGTTTCCATTTGGCGTTGTAGGCTTTTCTAGTTGAAGGTCTTCTGGCCTCCAAGATGACATCCTGCACCTCCTTGGAGAGGAGGGTCTGTTGGTAAATCAAGGAATCCTCCAGGCTGCTAGATTGAGGGTTTTTAGCTGACTGAAGAGTTTTGAAGCAGTGTTGGGTCAACAGAAGAGGCACTAGAGGCAGGATCCATGGGGGGGAATGCGTCAGGTTCTTCAGGAGTGGATACCAGTGTTGTCTTGGCCAGTCTGGAGCAATCAGAATCATCTTTGGCCTCTCTGCTCTGGCTTTTAATAGAACTTTGGGCAGCAGAGGAAGAGGTGGAAAGGCATAGACTGTCAATGTTGTCCAATTGAAAGAAAGTGCGTCCACTTTCCAGGCCTGTGGATGATAGGTCCTTGAGCAAAATTTTTTCAGTTGGTAATTTTTGTGGGTAGCAAAGAGATCTATGTCTGGCCGTCCCCATGCCTGAATTATCTTTGCGAAAACTTGAGGATGCAACTTCCATTCATGTGGATCTGTTATATTTCTGCTTAGGTTGTCTGCCAGCGTGTTTTCCTTCCCTGGCAGGAAATGTGCTTGAAGTTGGATTTGCAATTCCAGAGCCGTGTTCTAGTTCCGTGTTCCAGCTTTGCATATGGGATCAGTAGGATGCAAGATGCCATGAATCCCAGAGCCTGCAGGACTTTCCATGCAGTCAGCCTGGTGAAGGTTGCCATTTTTCTGAAGTATTGAGATAGTTGCCCTTGCTTCTCTGGCGTGAGGTAGGCCATCTGGGTGTTTGTATTCAAGCTGGCACCCAGGAAAATTATTGCTTGAGAGGATATTAGTTTTGATTTCTTTTTGTTGACTGTGTATCCCAGAAAGTTCAACAATTTTATTACAAAGGCCAGGTGTTTCAGAAGTATGTGCTTGCTGTCCGCTTGGATCAGGCAGTCGTCCAGATATGGGTATATTTGTATCCCTTGAAGTCTGCAGAAGGTAATTACTGATGCCAGGCATTTCGTAAACACTCTGGGCGCAGTAGATAAGCCAAAGGGCAATGCAGAGAATTGATAATGGGGTGAAACTGCAAGAAATCTGAGGTATCTTCTGCAATCTTGTCTAATTGGGATATGCAGGTATGCCTCCTTGAGGTCCAATGTTACCAGCCAAGACTCCTTGCCCAGCATGGGAAGAAGCTGCTGTAATGTGAGCATCTTGAATTTTGGTACGAGTAAATATGTGTTTAGGATGGATAGGTCCAAAATAGGTCTCCAATCTTTGTCCTTCCTTGGTACCAGGAATAGTCTGGAATAAAAACCTTGACCCTGTTCTTTTGCAGGTACCTCTTGAATAGCTTTCATGTCCATGAGAGCTGAAATTTGTTTTTGTGCCTCTGCCCTTTGATTTTGTAGCAGGTTTGGCATGCCTCTCATTTTTGGAAGGGTGTGAAAGTGGAATCTGTAGCCTCTGTCTATAATGTCCAGGATCCATTTGTCTTTTGTGACAATATGCCAATTTTTTGAAAATAATGCCAGTTTTCCGCCTAAAGGTGCTGCCATTAAAGCTTTGCTTGGCATGCAAAGGGGAACGTCATTGTGTCTGCTTTCTGAATGGCTGTGATCTATCTTCTTCACCTCTTGGTGTAGGTGCTTGCCATTGTCTGCCTCTAAATGATCCTTGAGATTGCCCTCTACGCCTAGGGCGTCTGTATCTACCTCTGAGGTCTGTCCGTGGCTGGAAAGGACCAATTTTTTGAAGGCCAGTTTCTGCTAAAACGTGCAGGCTGTACCTGTAGGAAATCTTTCACTGTTTGCATTGATCTTGCCTTTTCCTCCATTTTCTTTAGTACCTCCTCAGCTTTAACACCAAACAATACATCCTTTTGAAGGGGTGCATCTAGTAATTTAGCTCTGACATGATCTGGTAAGGTTTGCTCTTTGAGCCAAGCATGTTTACGTATGACAGACCCTGTAACAGCAGCTCTGCATGAAGCCTCTAAAGCATCAAAACCACATTGCAAGGTATGTTTACCCACTTGCTCTGCACTATGCAAGAAATCCTGCAACTCCTTTAAATCTGGTTGTTCAGGTTGTGTCATTTTGCTTTTCAACTGAGATAACAAAAACTGTTGATACTTTAACATATGGAACTGACAGTTTAATGCCCTCATGGTTAAAGTGGCCGAGGTGTATACCTCCCCCCCCCCGACCTTTCTAAAGCTCTGGAATCCCTCTCTGAAGGTAATGGGTTTTTGGTAGTAGAGGCCTTAATTCCCTTGGGACCCTGTGAAATAGTTTCTGGGTCAGCAGCATGGCTTTTGTATAGGAATTGGTGTGAATCAGGAACCCGGTAATACCTGTCAGGCTTAACAGGGGCTAGGGGTAAAGAATCCAGGTTGAGGCTGGCTTCTGTGTACACATCATCTAATATATCCAAAACAGGAGGGATAGCCAGAGGCCTGTGCTGAGGAAGCAAGAGAAAATCCCTGAGCCTTTTCTTGGAATCTGAGTAATCTTGGCCTTCCCAGTGAAAGTGTTCCCTCAAGGTATGTAAGGTTTCCCCAAAAGAATAGTCCTCAGGGGGGGGAGACCGAGGGAATGGACTCCTCAGCATCAGAATCTTCAAAAGGGGAATATGAATATTCCTGGTCCTCAGAATGTTCTGAGGTAATAGAGGCTTGGTCAGAGGAAGGGTAGTCTTCCTCCAGTCTGGGCCTTTTGTCCGAGGGTGGTTGAGAACCCCTGATAAGAGCTATCAAATCCTCTGCCATTTTGAGCATCTGTTTTTTAGGCATGGGGCCTTGAGAGGGGCCTCTGTGGAACTTGTCTTTTAGTTTTCATAGCTGCTTTAGATTTTGTGAAAGCCTTAATGGAAAAAGAGGAAGGCCTGAAGACACCTTGAGAGGTGGCAGGTCTGTCTAAATTCTGAGTTTCCCCGCCAAGAGTGGCGTCGGTATCTGTAGTCAGAGTGGGGGCCGAGGAGCCTGCGACCTCAGGCACAGAAGACACCGCTAAAGAAGCGTCATCGGTACTCAGGGGCTGCGTAGGCGCCTCGCTGAGAACCGGAGCACCTGTAGCCGACTTTAGCGTGGTGTCGGTGGAAGTCGCGGACCTCGTATGTCGGTCCTTATCTTTGCGTCTTTTACTCAAAACTGGAGTCGGAGTATCCGACGACATAATGTAATTAAATTTTTTACCAAAATAGTGTTGGGCGAACTCCGCCCGACACTTAATAGTGCGTTTGTTGAATCTAGCACAAAAGCGACAGGCCGAGACGTCGTGGTCTGGGCCTAAGCAAGGAATGCAGAAGGAATGGAAATCCTTATGCGGTATTTGCTTCCCACAAGAAATGCAATTATTAACTTTGTCTGACATCGGTCTGAGGCAAGAAAAGTTTCCCCAACGGGGTACTTAGCTTTCAAGAAAACTTCGGCTGAAAATTTTTCGTAAATCTCAGGAGCTGGCCAACCGGCACTTGCGAACTGCTTCTGCTTCGGGCACCGTGCGGCAAGAAAGACTGAAGAAAATGGCGTCGGCTGGTTCTTTTATACCCCTGCCGCACTGACGTCAGGGAAGAAGCGACGACAACCGACGCCGGACCTAGACTTTGGAATTTGGCTGACCGAGGACCCGCCTAACTGCAGGATAACCCATCTGTTATGACTGCAGCTGTATGCACGATGAACATCCAGAAGTTACACTCCTGGTAGAAGGGAGGGAAGTCAGATTCTTGTGTGACTCAGGGGCATCACGGACCCTGATACATCCTTCCAAACTGCCAGAGAACTCAGTCTCACCTGATTACATATTAGTGAAAGCAGCTAATGGACAGCTGTATCGGGAGCCCCTCTCCCATAATATTGCGATAACTGATCCTGTTTCAAGATTGACCCAGAAAAGCAAAATTGTTGTTTCTGCAAAATGCCCAGTAAACCTCTTGGGCTGAAACCTTATGCAGCTATTTGGTATAGCAGTAGTTCCGACTATGCAGGGTATGGAAGCACAGTGACAAATTGATACCTTTGCAGTGCAAACGGAGGGTAAAATGTTTTACTGGTACAGCCAGGACTTGGTTACGACTGGTCTAGGGGCAGTGACCGAAGAGTTGATGAACGTAGCCATCAGCAAGTTCCCCTCCCATGACATTGATAAACATTTCTTGCACTGTACTCTATTATTGTAACACACCAGGACCTGATAAGGAATATGAGCAAGAATTGTTTAGAAATCGTGCAAACAGATTGATATTATGTAATCTGTACTGGGACACAGAAGGGAACAGTGTAGTCAGCTGTTCATTGCCCCAGGAGTTCTTTGCACTTTATAAATCTAATCAATTACCACATGTTAGCTTAACTAAGGAGAAGAATGTGAAATGGGTAGACTTACGAGAAAAAGTCACGAGATGGGAAAAGCAGACAGAGTTAGAACTGTCAGAACAGGGAATACAAATGCAGAAGTTGAATTGGATAACTCAGACCCACCCAGCTGTACACTTGCAGTCTAGCAAGGACAGCTGATTAGCACTCCTATTGAAGGAGGAAGAGAATGCCTTACAGAATATACCAGAAATTCTTTGGTCAACAGGAAAGTCAGATGTAGGACTTATTAGTACAGCGGGACAAGTTACTATTACACCAAAGTCAGCATTTAGACCACAAAAAAGACAGTATCCCTTAAGAAAAGATGCAGAGGTGGGAATCAAACCTATTATAGCAGCTTTACTTAAGGAAGGGGTGCTGGTGGAATCTCCTGATTCACCATGTAACACACCCTTATTTCCTGTTAAGAAAGCGAATGGAGACTGGCGTATGGTCCAAGACTTACAAGCTGTAAATGATGCGGTAATACCAAGGGCACCTACGGTGCCAGACCCACACACCATGTTAAATGATTTAAAACCTCAACAGAAATATTTTTCTGTGGTAGATATCAGCAATGCGTTCTTCTCGATACCGATACACCCTGACAGCTAGTATTGGTTTGCATTCACATTTCAGGGGAAAAGGTATACATATACGTGACTACCACAGGGGTATTGTGAAAGTCCAACAATATTCTCACAAGAAATGGCAAGCAACTTGGCGGGTTTTACCCCACCAAGAGGTAGCCAGATTTTACTTTATGTTGATGATATCCTGCTGGCGGCCCCCACCCAGCAAGATTGTAAAGAAGATACCATAGCGCTATTACAATTTTTGGCCACTGAAGGACATAAAGTAAACAAAAATAAACTGCAGCTTTGGAAAAAACAAGTTAAATACCTAGGATATGTAATATCCAAGGAAGGTAGGACATTAGATGAGGACAGAAAAGTAGTAATTTTGCAAGCACCAAAACCCACTACCAAGAAGGAAATTATGTCCTTCCTGGGTACGACTAATTTTTGTCGGAAATGGATTCCAAACTATGCCTTGGAATCTGCACCGTTGACTAACCTGATTTATAAAAAGCCTATGGCAGCACAGGATTTGTTACAATGGACATCACAAGCAGAATTTGATTTCTGCAAACTGAAACAGTTAATAGCGTCCTCATTAGTTTTGGGAATACCAAACTATCAAACTATCAAACGTTTTTTCCAAACTGTGTATTGTAAGCAAGGTTATATGACATCAGTGTTAACACAGCAGCATGGGGACAAGCAACGCCCTATTGCTTATTATTCATCACAACTAGACCCAGTGGCACGGTCTTTACCTCACTGTGTACAAGCAGTAGTTGCAGCTGCAATGGCAGTACAGGCTTCGGCCTCAGTAGCTTTGTTCCATCCTCTCACATTGAGAGTGCCTCATGCAGTCACGATTATTTTACTGCAAGAGAAGGTAGCATATCTTTCTCCTACTAGCCATTTTTCCTGTATGACTATATTGTTGAGCCAACCTCATATGACAATTGAACGATGTACGACTTTGAACCCTTCTACCTTGCTCCCAACCCCTGCAGATGGCACACCACACAGCTGCCTGCAGGTGATTGAGCAAAAGACGCTGCCTAGAAAAGACCTTACGGATGTTCCCTTGGATGATGCCGGGGTGACATACTACGTGGATGGCTCATGCAAAAGGGGTCCTGCAGGACAGAACCTAGTGGGATATGCAGTAGTTTTGGACACTGACATTATAGAAGCGAAATCTTTACCACACAATTTATCTACACAGGCAGCAGAATTGATTGCCTTGACACGGGCATGTACCTTAGCAAAGGGTAAATGTGTGAACATTTTTACTGACAGCCAGTACGCTTTTTCTACTGTACATGTTTTTGCGCAACAGTGGAAAAATCGAGGAATGATCACATCTACTGGCAAACCAATCAATCATGCACAGTTTATTTTAGATCTTTTAGAATCTATTCAGTTACCTCAGAAAGTAGCTATTTGTAAATGCACAGCTCGTACCAAGCAACAGGACAGGATTTCAAAAGGTAATGCGAGAGCTGACACAGCTGCAAAGCAGGCAGCTTCAGAAGTATTTCTTTTGAATGAGGAATTACAACCCACTGAAATTTTAGACTTAGAAATGTTAAAGACAATGCAGACACTCACTACGCAAGTTGAAAAACAAAGATGGGTAAAACGAGGAGCAATTCTTGAAAAGGGGCTGTACATCTCTAAAGAAGGGAAACCGATATTGCCGTCTAATTTGTTTAGATATGCAGCTTTGTTGAGCCATGGGCAGTGCCATGCCTCAACAGGGGGGATGGTACAGTTGGTGAACCAAGTGTTCACGACATATGGATTCTTAAATTACTCTAAAAAAATTCTGCTCGATGTGCCATGTTTGTAATAAACATCATGCACAAGGGACATTAAAGCCCAAGCAAGGGAGTTTCCCTACACCACCGTATCCATTTCATACTATCTGTATGGATTTTATAGAGTTGAATAAATGTGAAAATAAGAAGTATTGTCTTGTCATTGTAGATACGTTTTCCAGATGGGTGGAAGCCTTTCCGACTAAAAATCCAGACGCGGTAACTGTGGACAAAGTTCTTGTTAAAGAAATCATCCCTAGATTCGGCATTCCGGAAAGGATCTACAGTGACAACGGCACACACTTCGTAAACCAGACCATACAACAGTTAAGTAGACATTTTGGTATTTCTTTAAAAAATCATTGTGCGTATCACCCACAATCGGCAGGGCTAGTAGAGAGGCATAATGGGATTTTAAAGAATAAGCTAAGGAAGTTAATAGTAGAAACACAGAGAAACTGGGTGTACTGTCTGCCCCTGGCACTGCTGAGCATGAGAACTGTTCCGAATGCAAAAGGATGGACTCCTTTTGAAAAATTATTTGGAAGGGCTTATTATATACCTCAGTGGAAATCTCGCATGCCCGCAGACCAGGAAGCTGACAGTATACTAGCTGAGTATATGCGAAACTTGTTAAATTCTAAACATTTGTTGCAGTCAAATTCTGTTTCAGATAAAGAACGAACCAGACCGTCAGAAGTGGCAGTGTCCCCTGCTACCTGGATTTGGGTGAAAACAGTAAAGAAAAAGAACTGGTCATCACTAAAGTGGGAAGGTCCATATCAAGTGCTTCTGTCGACACCCACTGCAGTCAAAATTGCGGAGCACGCCTCCTGGATCCACCTGATGCACTGTAAATTAGTCAAAAACTTTGAACTGGACAAAAATCTTATCACATGCCAAGAGTAAAAATTATAGAGTCCAGAAGAAACAGGAATGCAGAACAACCCTTTCCTCAGAAGTATTGCATAATCATCCTGTTAACTGTACTAGTGACAATCTTTTTGTTGGGGCCTTTCCTTTTCCCAGCCACACAGACTGAACTGAATAAACGTGAAGCATTACTCAGACTGGCATCCAAACTTTAACACTTACCAGGCAATTAAATATGTGTATGCTGAGACTTTTAATGTTTCGAACTGCTGGATTTGCACAGCTTTGCCGACAGCATACGGGGGGGGGGGGGTTATTAATCACTACAGTCCCCTTAGGGGTCAATGAGACCTGGGAGAACTTGATTTATGATACCTCAACCATTACATCACAAGATAAAATAGCATTGCGCTTGTCTGTTCCACAAAAGGGAATTGTGTGTTTTTATAAAAATGATACTGTTCAGGTGGGTTGGAGCAATTGCAATGTGACTGTTCCTTATAAATGTTACACTAAAGGTAACAATGTAGATCTTTATTGTAATACAAACTATGATTCATTTCTTGGATTGATGCACACAACACTTGAAGTAAAACATAATTCTGTTCTTTAAAAACAACCGTCTATAATTGATAGAAAAATGTTTCATGCAGGGCGAGTATATATTCATAGCAGGGTTACTACAAAAGTAGAGGACTGTTGTTTTGTGTGTGGCATAAAGGCATACAAATGGTTACCTGAGAATTGGTCCGGCAGCTGTTTTTTGGGTTACCTGGTTCCGGCCATACGACACTGCAGTTTTGCCTCGAGGAAAAATTCGAAATGTCCGAGAGGTCGTCAAGAAACCTGTAAATCCAGTGGGACAAATCGATGCGCGTTGGAAAAATCATCATTCCATAGACAAAGGACTGGCACATATGGACTTGAGTGATAGCGTTATATCGTGGGCAGGCATATTACCGGCATATGGAGCAGTGAAATCGATCTGGGAGCTGAGAAAACTGCCGAAACTTCTCGAAGTAATGAGCAACGCAACTTTTTCCGCTCTCGAATTGGTGACTGATGAACTGAATGCTATGAGGACTGTAGTACTTCAAAACCACATGGCTCTCGACTTCACCCTAGCGGCGAGAAGTGGTACTTGCGCTTTAATCCAAGAAGAATGCTGTTCGTACATTCCTGACCATAAACACGAGACAGACAATCATCTTGAGGTAATTCAGCAAGTGTCGGCCATGACCAAACCAGACCCAAACCCACTGATGGACTTTTTCCAGAAATGGTTTGGGGGGTGGGGTATCATCTTAATGAACATCCTGATTGCCATTTGTGTAGGAATGCTCCTATTAGGAGTATGTGTTTGTTGTGGCATCCCCTGCATGAAAAGAATGATAAAAGACTTTATAGACATGTCAGTTTCTGAAACCTTATATCAAAGTACTGAGTTTGAAGAACTGTTAACAGATTGAAAATGCTTTCATAAGTTTAAACTGAATGACTCTCTTAACTGCAAATCCTGAGTGGAAGAGGTTAGGAGAAGAAAAACTGTTTATGCTTATTTTGAAAGTGGAATAAAAGTATTAATAGGGGGGAAATGTCAGAAAAATATGTATTAATGTGTGTATTAGTAATATGCTTAGTGCATTTAGAGCTTGAAAAGGATTAACACATTTATTCTATTTCATACTGCATAAATCTGTACAAACTGCAGATGCTTTCTGACCTTGTATTGTTAGCTAAAATTTTGCTTGTGCCTTGGAAATTTACTGAGAAGCAGATGATTCCTGCTTACATTAGGAAAATAATGAATAGAACAATACTACTTGTATGAAACTTAGACAAGAAGTTCCGCTTGTGCTGTGAGAAAATACACAGCTGTAGAAGCTATAGATAATTTGGACAAAGCCTACTTGAAAATATGAACTGCAATCAGCATTTGCTTGTATCCGAGTTAGAAAAGTACCTTGAAATGTAACACTGTACAATAGAAGCCTGCAAACGAATTAGTGCCCACCAAGGCCAGGCTGTTTTTCTCAAAAAGTTTCTCACAAATCTAGTCATGTCAGCAGAAAATCTGAGTAACATCTGCTGTAGAACAATACTGAAAGTTGTGTTTGATTACGTCAGCCACAGAAGGCCATGTCTTGTAAAACAGTATAAGAATAGCATGTTTCCTGTTAGTTGTTATACAAATCCTTGTATTTGCATGTTTTTGTCTCCTTGCAGCAAGTCATTAAATGTGCCTTAACTGAACCTTACGTGTATTGGTCTTTGAAGTTTTTTCCTTTGACACCGAGTACTGGCGAACTAGCGACTGGCTTAGGAGAAGCGTTGCTGTCAGTTTTGGACCTCGACGGTCTGTCTCTGTCTTTTTCTTTGCGTTTTTTAGGTATTCCGGTAGCCTGATTGCTAACCGATGACATTTCTGGATAGTTAAATCGTGAGCCAAAATATTTAGAAGCAAAAATATACAGATGTTTAATAGTACATTGATTAAATTTAGCACAAAACCGACAGCAAGGCTGCTTGTGATCAGGGCCTAGGCAAGGAATACAGCACAAATGAAAATCCTTATGAGGTATTTGCTTCCCACAAGTAATGCAATTATTAACTTTTAGTGACATTGGTAAGGAGCAAGAAATAGTTTCCCCAATGGGGTACTTGGCTTTTTAGTTGAAGACTCCGGTGCTGAAACTCAAAATGAAAATTTCAGGAGTCGGCCGACTGGCACTTGCGAACTGCTTCTGCTTCGGGCAAGAAAGACTGATGTAATGGCGTCGGCTGCATGTTTTATACCCTTGACAACCTGACGTCATGGAAGAAGGGACAGCAACCAACGCAGGAACCAAGACTTTGTTAATCAGGCCGACTGAGGGCAACCTGCCAGCAGATTACCCAAATGTACTGAATGCACAAGTGAAACACGAAGAACATCCTATAGGTTCCAGATCCAAAACGGACACAAGTTGGACACTGGAATCTTCCAGCTCCGAAACTAGGGGACAGATTGGAGGAAGAGCAGGCACAGAAGGGGAAGTGCTTGTCTGATCCGACTCCTTTGGTTTCAGATTCAATAACAATTTGGTTAAGACTGGTGTCTTAATCAGCCTCTGCACTACCCTATTCACATCATTGTTGGACAAACTCCTAGTAGACAGAGTAGAGAGGGTTGGAGATCTTGACTTTGCCAGGAAAGGAGAAAGAAGCCTAGAAGGTATTAATTCCAATGAAAGAGAGGGGCTGCGATATCTAAAGTCAGAAGGATCTGAAGAGGTCGGAGCCAAAGTTTCCAACTGCTCCAAACTCTTGGATCCAGTGACAACTGTCTTCTTCGATGGTTCTGTTGGAGCAGACAGTCAAGGAGCTTTTTGCTTCGGCTCCAAGGAAGACTTCACCGCTGAAGAGGAAAGTTTTGATGGTTTGTCAGAGCTGATTCATCAGACTTGAAGGACTCAGTAGAAATAGCCTCAGGGAAAGGGTGTTTTAGCAGTTCCTTTAGAATAAGTTTATTTTACGCTCCATCAGAGCCCTTTGATTAAAGCCATGGCATACGGAGCAAGATTCTTGGAGACAAGAGGCCCCAAGCAATACACACAAAGTGTGTAAATCACTTAGGGGCATCTTTTTCCCACACTGTTTACATTTCTTAAAATCAAGAGGTTTCCTTTCGGCTTTTGACACACACACACGAAAAAAATCCTCTAACTTAAATGGATGTAAAGGCTTTGAAGATAGCCAGAAAGAATTTTTTTTTTAAACAGAAATCGTCTAACTCAAATGGACAATAAAGGAGATAAAAGGAAGAACAAAAATGGAATAAACGTCCTCCAGCTTAACCAGACATTACTAAATATCTTCTAACGAAAAGACGTTAAGGGGAAACAAAGGAAACAATGCTTGCTCTTTAGAACTAAAAAGTTGGGTAAGGAAAAACGACAATCTATACTACATAAACTAATACAAAAGGTTTAAATTCAAGTTTGAATTTAAGAGATTTAAATAAGAAAACACTTAGCCCAGAGCTTACTTAGGAATCACATATTTTGCAGAGCAGCAAGCGAGATCTGAAGAAGTGAGGGAGTTGCATTATGGGTAAGGGAGAATGTCCAGGAGCTTTGCTGAAGGCCTCGAGCTTTTGTAAAAGGTTGAGACGGATCCAATGGATCAGATCCAACCCATCAGTGAGAATAAAGGCGAGACTTGACAACATCCCATTTGCAGATATCACTCTCTTCACTTCTGCAGTATTCTTTGCTTTAGGGGATATCCCCACCAGAAAGCACCAGACATCGGCCAGTATACAAAAGTCTTTTGCCGCTATAGGGTATGTGGTACGTCTGTCAGCTGCAATCAGATTTAGGCCATAAAATGGACATAAATGCATGCATCATCCTCAGAACTGAATGCTCCAGGAAGAAAGCCAGACGGAGTACATGAGTGGTCAATACATCCAGGAAAGACAAGACACCAGTGTGGAAGGTGGGAGGGTTAGATTACTGCAGCAGTGAAGAGAAGAACATCTATGGTTATGTCAAGTCCTTCTATTTACTTGCTGCAGTTCTCTTTACTTGAGGAAGAAAATCAGAGCTCAAGAGGGAAGACAGAAGGAAGGAGCACAGGAACGTTCTATGAACACATGTAAAATGGCTTTGGCAAAACTGGTTCTACCTCTGGAGATAGTATCCAGCTTGCAATGGTTGATAAAGGTATGAATAGAAGACTAGGTGGTTGCTTCCAGGATGGTACTGTTATTCAATCCTTTGAAGAATGCCTTTGATGAAGCCATAGCTCGGGCAGAATGGGCTTTCACAGGTGCATCAAGATCCTTTCCATGGCGAGTGTAGTAAAAGGAGATAGTTTTAGAAATCCAAGAGGAGACCGTATGGCTTGCACGCAGGAAGATCTGGAGCTCTGGGGAGAAAATTAACAAAAAGCTGTTCAGATTTTGAGCATTTTTGTCTAGTCCAGGTAATCTCAGTTGTCTATGAACATCAAGGGAGTGCAGAATCCTCTCACTCTAATTTTGTGGACAGGGGAAGAAGGTTGGTAGTTGAATAGACTGGTTAAGGGATAGCTTGTTAAACACCCTTGGCCATAAAAGGAAGGATTTGTTCTCAATGATACTCTGTCCTTATTATAAGACCAAAAAGTGGGGGAACTGCCATCAGGGCTTGGAGTTCCAAGAACCTTCTAGCTGAAGTCAGGGCTACTAGCAAGACAGTTTTCCACGAGCAATATTTGAGAGGCAGAAGCTGCGGGTTCAAATGGGGGCAATGTCAATTTCTGGATGCCAGAGGAGGGGATAAAGGCTCTGAGGAGGACAGAGACTCCATAAGTGAAGCCCTGATCAACTCACTCCTTGAACAGTGTGTGAGCAGTTCTGCAGGCCATATAAGGAACAGGACATAAGGTCACCCACAGAACTCCAGGGAAGACCTACAGGAAATAACCAAATGGTAGAGGGGATAAAACTAGATGCTGCAGGAGAGAGATATTACTCTTCTCACTTAAGATCAAAAGGGACACAGGAGACAGGACACTGGTGTACAAGATCGTGTTAGGGAGATGTGAGGATCATCCTGAAAAGGAAAGAAGCAATAGGACGTAATGATCAGCGTATCCCTGAATACCTGGATGTACCTCTCTCCATACAGAGGGATGTAGACTCAAGCAATCTACTACTGCCATGGGTGATGTAAAAAGAGAATCCATGGAGGCATTCAAGAAAGTATGGAACAAGCAGAAAAAGGTTAAGCTAGGGATGGGCAGGGGGTACAACATTAAATATACATAAGGCAAACTACATAGGCTTAGTGACCATCAAAAAATGTAATGCATTCCCCGATTTTAACTACGGGACAGATAACTCTAGACAATGCAGAGGCTCACAATGGTCAACCACAGGCTCAAGCTAATCATTAAGAGATTAAACACAGCAAGAACCTCAAGATGCACTTTCCAGGTTGGGAGTTGAGGGCACAATTGGCCTATCCCAAAGACTTGCACTCTCACTTAACAGACTCCGAACATAAGGCTCTAGTAAGCCAGCTGAACACTGTACAAAGGAATGTCAGGATGGATCTCTCTCTTCAGATTATACTCTTCCTTGTGCCAACACTAAAGTAAGCCTTCGGCATCAAGGAAGAGCTCTCCATTGGATTCTCCAGTAAGTACTGATGACTTCTAGCATCTTGGCAAAATTAACAGGTTCTCTATTCTTAGACAAATGGTAGCCAGCCTGAGCTACTGACTCCTGTGGCACATGTCAAAACAATGGTCTTCCCTGAAACAGTATAAGCAATACCTTCCCAGCTGGTAATCTGATAAACATTTACTTTAGTACTTAGTCAAGCAAACAGCAGACTTTCACAAACAGCAGCACATACTGATATCAGAATTCTGCAAGTAGCATAAAAAACTAGTGGGTTACATGAGCTAAAGTACCTGGTATGTGTTCCATCACATTGTGTATCCGGGACAAATGGACATGCCCAAATGTAGGATTTTGCAGAAAAAGATGCAACATTCTAAACAGTGGATTGGAATATCCAAACAAAATCAATCAAGAAAGGACCCTAAATTGCTCTGCTGTAACTACACAAACATTTTAGACTCGAAAAGATTTTAACTGCAAATACTGCCTAAATACAATATTGCACACTGCACAGATGTGTCCTACTTGGTAAGCTATTAAACATCAGCAATAGTCTATGAAGTGGACCTTTCCGACTGCATGACAAACTGCACTACAAAACTGAAACAAGCTGGAAACACTTAAACAAAGGGCCCATAATTTTAGACCAGTTCTACAGATGGTATGTATGTACATAAACTGTGATTAACTTTGTCTTCAAGCCAAACTAATGTCAGACAACACAATTCCTCAAAATACACACTAGATGAAATCATAGAACATTTAATGTTAAACTGCTTTCCTATAGTATAAATTCAGTCCGCTTGTGCACTTTTATTCCAAATTAAAACAAAATTTTATATACATACAATCTTTTTTGATATTTTTTTTTACTGCAATTATTAGATCCACCATGAAGAAGGGGTTATGTAAACTGCTTATTAGCAAAGCACAAAATGCAACAAAAAAATGGAAAGTCTTCAAAAAAATTCTTACATGGGAAGTATAGCCCTCCCTCACCCCCAAAAGTACTTACTAACAAATAGCAAATCCTTGGGTTAAGACAGAAAGCCATCTACAGGCATCTTATTTTTACTAGGTTCATCCTAATGTTGTTCCATTTAAAAAAAATGAAGCCCTGTCTGCACTTTGGGATTAGCAATCCCAGCACTGGATTAGCCAGGCAAGAAGGTGAGTGAAGGGACCTTGCCCACTCTCCTCTAGCAATGCGGGTGTTGGCAGGGGTGCAATGCACTTTAGGACACACAGGGCCAGTGCTATGTCCCTGGTGCAGACCACGGAAAAAAAAGTTATGCACTCACCATAACATTCGATGTGAATTGGCCATCTCGCCTTCATTCTGTACTTGTGGGTTCGGAACTGATCCTCTGTTCCAACTCGGCTGTTAACAAAAGCTCGCGGTCTCCAACTAGCTCATGGCTTACTCCCTATCCCATGATGCTCTAGTGCATTCCCCACATCTTGTATGCTGGTATACTACTATGCGTATATAAAAATTCCTTATTAATTTATAAGCCAAGAAGGTCAGAGAATATTAGATGCTAATAACCTCTCGAACCTCCAGGAGCTAAAAAGGCTGGGGGTAGGTGGGGGGTACATAAGAATGAAGGCGATGGACAACTCGCATGGAACATTATGGTGAGTACATAACATCTTTATGTGAATTTGTCCTATCTTGCTTTCATTCTGTACTTGTGGGACAGTGTCCCTAGCAACATCCTTCTTGGGTGGCTCACAGAAGAACTTTCTTCAGAACAGTGGACCCAAAAGAGGCCCTGTCCCTGGAGACCAAATCACTTTGTAATGAGTGATAAAGGTACGAGGCCTTTCCCATGTTGCTGCTGCTCAAATGGTATCAATTGGCAAGTTTGCACGAAAAGCAGAAGAGGTCGAAATAGCCCTGGTAGAATGAGCTCTTATTTTGTCTGGCAGTTTGTTTACTGACTGATAGGTGAATGAGATGCAATCTGACAACCACCTGGATAGAGTAGTTTTTGCTACTGATGCACCTTTCTTGCAGTCTGGAAATGATACAAACAATTGGTCAGTCTTTCTAAAGTCCTTTGTTCTGTGTAAATAGAAATGTAATTGTCTTATGTTCATCAAGTTGATGTAACATATATTCGGCCTTATTGCCATACTTGGGGAAAAATGGTAAGTCTATGGACTTATTTACGTTAGATTCTGAACATACTTTTGGCAAAAATTATGTGTTTGTGTGAAGTGAGACTCTGTCATTGTGAAACAGCATATATGGGGGGGTTGATAGATAATGCTTGTAACTCCGAAACCCTCCTAGCTGAAGTGATAGCCACTAAGAAAACAGTCTTCCCGGTTAAGAACTTCAAGTCACAGGATAATGCAGGTTCAAAGGGAGAAAGAATTATACGGGATAATCCAAAATTTAGGTTCCATGGAGGTAGAGGTGGTTTAATAGGTGGTCTCAACAGGTTAGTACCTCTCAAGAAAACTTTTAGAAAGTCTGTGGGACATAACATTCGGTCCCTCTTCTCCAAAATGAGAACTTGAGATTGCTGCCAACTGTACACTAATAGTAGCTGTGCTGCAGCTGCTCCATCATTAAAAAGCTTTAAGAATTGAATGGAAGATATATTTGCAGAAAAAGGGTCAATATGCTTTTTTAAGGCCCAGGAGGAAAATCTTTTCCATTTGTTGAGATATAATCATCTCGTAGAAATTTTGTAAGAAATCAGGATATGTTGCACTACAGATGAAAGGTTACGTAGCACGGCTATGTTTGGAATCTGAACAGCCAAGCTATCAACTTGAGGGTCTGAAGAGACAGATGGAGCATTCCCGACGGATTGGTCAGAAGATCCAGCACTGGGTCCAGAATCCAAGGCTCCTCCTGAAGATGAGGCTGCAAGAAGGGGAACCAAATTTGATGAGGCCAGTAAGGGGCTACAAGTATTAAAGTCCTTCCGAATGCGCTGGCTTTCTGAAGAACTTTGAGAATCAATGGAAATGGAGAGAAAGCATACAGGAAAACCGGGGGCCAATTGTGTACAAGTGAATCCCTTGGAGATTCCCCAAGGGAGGGGGGCTGAGGCAAAGTAGTTGCTGCATTTGGCGTTCATGGATTTGGCAAAAAGATCGCAGCAAGGCTGGCCCATTTTTGGAAAATCATTTCCGCTACATCTTGTTTCAGGGATCACTCGTGAGGCTTCAGTATTGCTCTGCTGAGTTAGTCTGCTATCACGCTGGATTTCCCTGGGATATGTGTTGCTACCAGAAAGCACTGGAAGGAGGTTGCCCACTGCCATACTCTCTGGGCCTCTGGATAAAGGTGGTAAAATCTGGTTCCTCCTTGTTTGTTTATATACCATACCACTGACAGTGTCCATTTGGATCGCAATCGTTCCTAGTGGAAGAGAGTCTTAGAATGCCTGCAACGCAAGCAGCACCGCTCTCATCTCTAGGACACTGATGTGCAAAGTAGGCCTCATGATCCCGTAAAGTGCATTGGACTGTTCTTCCCTGATAATACCCCCCCGACCCCATTTGGGAAGCATCCGTGGTCATAGTGGCCAGCGGTGGTGGGAGAACAAAAGGTAGACCTAAAATCACTTGACTGGAGTGAAGCCACCAACAAAGGTCTCACCTGCAAGATTCTGTTAATCTGGTGCAACATTGGAAGTTCCTGCATGGACCACTGAGTGAACAGCAGCCACTGCAGAATTCTCATGTGCAGCCGCGCTAAGGGAGGAATTACGTTTATAGCTGCTGCCATGGTGCCTAGTACTTGTAGAACTGCCCTTGCTGGAGTCTTTCTTTTGAAAAGGAGGTCTAGAACCTCTACCCAAAGGGCTTGCACTCTCTCTGGTGAAAGCTTCACCATCAATTCTGTAGTGTCTAAATATGTGCCTATAAAAACACATTTTTGAGATGGCAATAAGGCAGATTTTTTGTAGTTTATTGTAATCCCTAAACGCGAAAGTTTCAAAGTGGTGTCTCTTGCTTCTGTTAGTAGATGCTTGGTGGTGGCGGTTAGGAGCCAGTCTAGATATGGAAACACTCAGAATCCTAAACATTTCAGGTGAGCCGTAACAACTGCCACACATTTCCTGAATACTCTGCGGGGCTGTAGTGAGACCAAAGAGCAGAGCTTGAAACTGGTAGTGACTGGCTCCCAGCCAAAATGGCAGATGACTCCTGGATGGCCTGTCTACTTTTATGTGGTAGTACGCATCCTGGAGGTCTATACAGCAAATCCAATTGTCTTTTCCCAGAAAAAGTAGCATCGACTTTAGTGCTACCATCCGGAACTTTGTTTTTTTTTTTTTTTTTTTTTTTTTACAGATATGTTCAGTCTGCCGAGATTCCCCCGTTTTCTTCGGAACTAAAAAGAACCTTGAGCAAGTCCCAGATCCTACCTGGTCTGTGGGGACTGGTTGGATGACTTTTCTAGCAACTTCTGCATTTCTAGGGTTGCTCATTTCCTGTGACTGGGTGGAACATCCAGAATGTTTTTTCTGTGTGGGGCAGGAATAGAAAAGGGTATGGAGCAACCTCTGGATATGATGGTTTGTACCCACTTGTCTTATTTTTAGCCAGACATCTGGGTACAAAGATAATCGACCCTCGACCACCTCCAGAGGGGGAATAGACGGGCCTCCTTTCAGGAGCACTGAATGAGCTTGCCAAAGAAGGATTCTCTGTTGCTCTCGTTCTCTGGACCCCTTCTGCTGCGTGGCAGACGTCTTTCATTATTGCTTCCCTCTCTGCCCCTGGGGGAAAGCTCACCATGTGTGTCTTGAAAAACACTCTGATTTTCGACACCACATTTTTCCTCTCTTTTGACCTTTAGGATAAGGCCTAGGTGTGGCAAAACAGACTATGGCAGAGACAGTTTTTCTTTCCTATTCACACCTGGTTAGTGTGTCTTTGACATTAGGCCAGAACAAGGGACGAGCTGTTGAAGGGGGTGTTAAAGGATGACTTGAAGGGTTCCGCAAAGTTACATAAGTGCATCCAAGAAGGTATCCCAAGGGCAATTCCTGAACCTGCTGCCCTACTCACTCCATCAGCTGCATAACTAGCTAGCCTCATAGGTAGGTACTAGGCTATCGGCCCAAGGGCCTAAGTAATCCTAGCCAACAAGGTTCTCGGTCTTACGCCACCCAAGAAAGTTATTTTCCTGTGCCCCTGTCGAGCAGAACCACAGAAGTGATCCCCGGGGTGTACTTCCGGTTTCCCATCCATTCATCAAGATTTTTCTTGAAGAGTGCTACTGAGGAACTTTGCTTGACATAGATGGGTAACTTGTTCCAGCGTATGGGAAGTCTCTGGGACAGGAATCTATCCCTTCAGCATGTCCTGTTTATTGTGTTGGCAAGGTTTAGGTCCCTAGAGCGTGTAGCTTGGAGGGACTGGGATTTCTTTAGGTATAGCATGTCCAACAGCTCTGGGTTTGACACAGTTTTATATGTTAGGCAGAGATCACTATGCTATGGAGTAAAGCTGGAGTTTTATGAGATGGTCAGTGTAGGGGATTTGTTTGATGCCAGTAATCCTCTTTATGAGGTACTTCTGTGGCCTTTCCAGCTGCTGCAGATGTCTTGTGAGGTACATTTCAAAAGGGGCATTGTACTCTACGAGTCTGAGCGTCGAGTAGAGGGGAACAATGACCTCTCTTTTCCTGTATGAGAACCCTTTTGTGATGAGGTGCGTCTATATCCTATTATCATATGATGTAAATAGCGAACGCTATTTCATCATACTGAAATATCGAAACAAAATATTGAACAGAACAGCAAATTTTTTCCCAGGAGAAAAAAAAAAATCACTGCTCAGTAAAATAAATAAATAAACAAACACATATTTAACTGGGGGGCTTCGCCCCCCCCCACCCCCCTACTTAAATATACCAACTCCGAGATCGCACCATAGTGGAGGAAATGGCAAAGTCCAGAACACGGTCCACCAAATTTTTTCCCTGGGAAAAAATTTTATGTTCTGTGACTTCGCTATTTTGCCATTTCGACAGTATTGGATCGACTACATAGCATTCGCTATTCAGTCCATTCGATAGCGTCATATAGACCCGCGCTACATAGAAGGATTTCCTGACTACTGTGGCAATGTGATTATCACAGGAGAGACTACTGTCCACCTTTGGTGTAAGTAACAGTGTACACATTCGGCATTAAGTAGACTGCCGCCTATGTAGTAGTTCATAGTTCATGGTTACAGAGTTTTTACCAAAGGGGATGACAAAGCACTTTTTGACATTGAGCTTGAGGCCATGGCTCTGACACCAGGCATCTGTCTCAGTGAGGCCCTTCTGTAGGATGTCCACATCATTTGGGGACTCTACTATGGCTCATGAATGAGTTCACTATTGAATTTAAGGTGAAGAGCTGGGAGGACACTATCTGATACCCTTGCAGTTACTAAACCCTGGAGTGCATTTCCAAGCTCCTTCAGGAGATCTCTCTGTAAACTGGTGAAGTGTGTAAGATAATTCAGGGACCCGAGTGTAAAGGTCACTGAAAAAACATGCATTTTCCGTATATGTCCATCGTATGCAACTCTGTTCGGGGATGGACAGAAGTGGACGTCTCTGACAACAACTTCTTGGTAGCATCTACCGGGACACCTTTAGTAAGGAATGTTTTATCCTCAGAGGATGTAAAAAATGTATTTGGCCTCCAGGGGATAGGCTCCACTGAGTCTGCAGACTCCCATGCCTTTCAGCAAACTAAATCCATAAGTTCATCAAAAGGCAGACACCCCCAAGTGGCAGAAGGGCAAGACCCAAAAGCCTTCAGGTAGACAGACTCCTCGTCAGAATGGGTGATGGGCTTCCAGCCATCTCTCTGCTTAAGGATTTCTAGGATATCTGCAAAGGAGACATCCTCAGAGAGCGACCGTAGGGACCCTTCTGGGTCGAGGTCTGTGTCAGACTTGACTGACTTCTCTGGGGAGTCCAAATGCTTCCTCGTACATAACATCTTGCAAGGGACCTCTTCAGCAGGGCATTCTGGAGAGGTTTCAGAAGAGAAGGTTTCACCCAATGGGGCATCCTGAGGCCTTGGGTCTCCACGTCTGTGTGGAATCAGTTGTGCTGAGACGGACACCGGTGCCTTTGGGGGAGGAATGACTAGATCCGAGAGTGGGGCCGCCCATGGGGACAGCACTCGCATCACCTGGAAAGCCTCCCGTCCATGATCCGAGGAAGCTTCCAGTTCCAAAGAACTAAGTTTCCCCAGCACCAAGGGAGGTTGCTCCGCGGCTGATGTAGGAGCTGAACTCACAAGCGCCGAGGCCCCGAGAGGCAAGTTCGGATAAAAAAAACTCGATCCAACTGTCCTCCTTAGACCCAAACAGAGAATGTCAGCTCCTAGACTTCTCAGACAGCACCGAGGAAGTCAGAGCGGTTGGTGGCGTAGATCCTGGAGCAGGTCTCGGCTCCGACGGTTCCACTATCAGCTCCATGCATTCTGGCTCCAAGACCCCAAGCCAGGTCAGAAGAAGAATTGATGGTGAAAGGGCAGGTCTGGTTGGTTCTGAAACCCTCTGGGTCGGCTCCGACAACAAAAGTTTGGCTGATGTCCTCAAAAGTCTCCACACCACATGATCCACATCATCATCAGAAAGGCTCCTGGAGGATCGAGAAGAGGAAGCTGGAGATCTTACAGTCTGCAAAATAGGTGACCTTAGTGTCAGAGAAACCGGCTCCAGTTCCAGGGACTGGCACCGAGCTTGGAACACCAACAGCTCTGATGTAGAAGGAGCAGAGGTGGAGGGTCTTTCGGACCAGACAGATTTCAGTTCTGTTGAAGACATCTTCGGCAATTTCTTTGACTGCTTCAAAGATGTAGAAGATGATAGTTGATAGGGAGAAGACTACTTTTTTGCAGGATTCTGACCTTCTTCGAAGGCCGCTGAAAAAGAAGATTTCAGTAACCCCTTTAAAATCAACTTGTTCTTTCTCTCCTGAAGTACCTTTGAACTAAAGGAGTGACAGACTGAACAAGATTCCTGCAAGTGTACTGCCCCCAGACAGTATGCAGATACAGTATATGGCCATCTGTGAGTGACATTTTTGAGTGCATTTCAAGCACTTTCTAAACCCTGAAGGTTTTGCCTCTTTTGCTTGCTTAGACATGGTACCAACAAGAAAACCAAAACAACCTACAATTACACTCAATAGGAAAAGAAGGGCCCTCTAACTTAAGCAGGCTCAGCAGCTCTCTAAATAAAACTACCTAACTTAAAAGAAATATTCCAAATCTAGATAGTATAAAACACACTTCTATCTATGCTATACACTGTTTAAGAAGCTATGCACACACACACTATTCAAACTTTAACTACAGGAAAAAGTTAACTAGTCACACTGCTATAATATAGGGTTAGTAAAAGGTTACCCTACAACTAACTACAAACAGCAATCAAAAAACCTAACTGCTCAACAAATGAGCCTAGTAAGATAAAATTTTACACTCTGTAAAGACGTCGGGATTGGGGAAACAATTTAACCCTAGACATAACAATTTAGGCCTAGACATAACATACAACCACACACTTAAAAGGATCAAAAGAAGAAAAACACTAGTTGGAGACCTCAAGCTTTTTATAAATGTCCGAGTCGGAACAGAGGATTGGTTCCAAACCCACAAGTACAGAATGAAGGCAAGACAGGACAACTTCACATCACTGCTCTTGCATGGTGTCGGGGGGGGGGGGCAGCTGATTGGAGGAATCCCCCTTGCAGAAGTGAAGGACATCCTCTGTGGTCACCCCACTGCACATCCCATCCCTGCCACTTTGGCAGCTGCATGTAGGGATTATGAACATAAAGGTAAACACCTTGAACCATCCTTGATGGCTGTCTAAATGAAGCCACTTCCCTGTCAAACCTCACACCAGTGATGGGGACTAAATGGGCTACACTGACTTGGGGGGGGGGGGGGCTGATGGCTGACAGACAGCAAGAGCAAATGACACAAAAGTGACAAAAAGACATATACTTCTTTCTTTCGGCTTTTCCCGGTTAGGGGTCGCCACAACGGAACTCCGGTCCACTAATGATTGGCAGTAAATTTTTTTACAGTGCCAAGGTGCCAGCCCGACGTCCAACCTTCAACGAAGGCACACCCATTCATGCATGTCTTTCGAATGCCACTCTACCACGGGGAGGACATGCAGACTCCACACAGAAGGCGGTCCAGCAGAGAATCGAACAGGAGAACCTCTTGCCTTGACGCAACAACGCTACCACTGCACCACCGCGGCTGTACACAAAGACACATACTGATGCACTGAAATGCCATATTCTGTGCCAAAAGACAGTTTCTTGATTTGAAACCTAAAATTTCACTTCTGCATCAGTGTCAACTTCCTAGGTGTACATACTCTGGCTGATCCAGAAGTTTCAACTACAATAAAGTTCATATAAAAAGGCTTGGCTGCTTACCAGTATAATCAGTTCATTGCTGCTTGGGTTTAGGGATATACAATCTGCTCCTATGGCTTTCTTGAAGTCTTTGTGTACTGCATCATTCAAACAACTAAAGGTAAAAAAGAACACAGTTAAACTCCATGATTAAATAGTACTATTAGATTAATTAGAACTACCTTTAAAAAAAGTACAATCTGACTGCTACCTGAAAATATGGTTTACTTACTTTCCAACACTTTTAAGCTAAAAAAAAAACTCACTAGATGTAGTTTCTTTGTTTCTTCCGCCATTTAATGTTGCTGCAAATGCAGCCTTCACAGGAATAATACAAGCTCAAGTAACAACTTTGTGGGAATAATGAACAGCTGACCAACATTCATGCTTACACAGAGGGGTACTGAGTCCCTAAGGTGATGCAGGACTTGGGCTACACAGAAAATGTCTTCAAAGTTCACACCCTAAATGATGCGACACTTCCCTGGGACGTGCACTGCACAGCTTCTTGGTCTGGGTGAGCAAGCTGGACTCACCTACGAAAAGGGTAACAGGTGTGATCAGGGGTACAAAGGCCATCACGACTGTGTAAAGAACAGTCACCCACCCACCTCCTTCCCAGACAGCTCTGGAAAAAGATGAGCTTGAGTTTGACTGCAAAGGCTTGACAATCAGCCGGGGGTGGGGAAAGCTAGGGGGGGCAAAAAAATAGGAAGGGAAAACAAGCTGCCTGTGTGCACAAGTAGTATACAACAGTAATTACATTTGTTCACCTCCTTTTGGGAAGCAAGTTGACGCACTGTAGTTAGAATAGGATGGCAAAGCAATTTTGAGGAAGATTTTTTTTTTTTTTTGGCAATACCATTCAATGAAACATGACTTGTGCAAAGTGGAAGACTGTATTCAAGTCAATGAACCAAACTCGCCAATTAAAATGGTTCAAATTATGACCGTGTCAATTTTTCCAGTATAATATTGTGATCATAAAATAGAGTGGTCAGGGATAAAGCGGAATATAAATCAGTAATGACAAAACATAGTTTAAAAGTTCATGACACAAACATCAAAGTGTACAGTTACACAGCACCTTACCTGTGTTTACCACTCCCACTTTTTCCATACAAAAAACATTAAATGACCCTTCGATCTTCATAAAGTAAAACAGAGGAATAGCTTGTTGTGCGACCATTTAAGTCTGTGGAAACAGCTCCATAACAATGCGCCTCAGAGGCTTTCATAATAGTCCCAATAATGCTGACTATTAATATGCATCCATTAAATTCTAAGGACGCATACCTTACTATCCTTACCAAAATCCTTGTAAATGTTTCAACAGCATCTTGCCACATGGTGCCTACAGCTCTCAGAAGTACAATGATCCCAGTTTTTTTGAGAAAACGTTTTAGTTTTTTGGAAAAACTTCTTCATATAAAATTGCATTTTACTAAGAGAAGTAAAAACTTCTTCAATTCAGAAACATTAAACCGAGGGATAAGTGTGGTACATACTCAAGAAAAAAAGAAGTTATGTACTCACCATAAAGTTCCATGTTTGTAGTCCATCTCGCCCTTCATTCTTACACATGGGTTCGGAGCCAATCCTCTGCTCCGACTTGGCTGATGACAAAGCTCAAAGACTCTTAGTTCGCTTGTGGCAAGGTAGGTATCCCATAGTGTACTAGTAAGAATCCCCAGATCTTGTTTGCTGCTAACTATAAGAATGATAGAAAAGTTTATCCACAAGGAACAACAAAGATGAAAGGTCTCCACCCTACCAAAGGCAATACTATCCTGTCTCCAGATCTTCCAAGGACGGGGGTAGGTGGGTGGGTTCGTAAGAATGAAGGGCAACATGGACTATAAACATGGAACGTTATGGTGAGTACATAACTTCTTTATGTTCTGTAGTCCTATCTCGCCTTTATTCTTACATATGGGATAGTGTCCCTAGCACCTTTTTCTCAAGTGGCTCACGGGAATACACTCCTAAGAATGTGGAACCAAAGGAGGCTCTACCTCTTGAGGTCAAATCCAATTTGTAATGAGTAATAAAGGTATGAGGGGTAGCCCAAGTTGCTGCTGCACAAATGCTGTCAACTGGAACTCTGGCTTGAAAGGCAGCTGATGTGGATAGGGATCTTGTGGAATGAGCCTTAATTTTAAACAGAAGGTTCTTTCCAGTGGAAGAGTAGATAAGAGAGATACAGTTGGAAATCCAATTAGACAGATTTACCTAAACTGGCAGACCTGTCCTAGTTTCAGAAAAGGATCCGAACAATTGCTGTATCAAGTCAACCAGCAAGGGCAAGGTGCTTCCGAAGAGCACAAGCACAAAGTCCAGTTGATGAAACTCACTGAGGCACACCACGGCAATAAGAAGTTGGCCTTTTATTTCTCAAAAAGAAAATAAAATACACTTGTAAAAACAAAGAAATGTTTCAAACTTAAGCAGGCTCAGCAGCTCTCTAAATAAATGTCACTCACAGATGCTTCAGACTATTCAAACACCAACAGAAACTGCATATAAAAGCATCATTCAATTAACTATTCAACCAATCTGCATTGTGATCTCATTATGCAGGAATGAGCACTAATATGTATAAACTAACTATGTGGTCACATAAATTGAGAGACAAACATTTCATAAAATCTTTTTAAATGTGTACATAAACAATGCTGTTAATATTAAAAATCTGTTAAAAAGTTGTAAACTATTAAAAGTGTATTTATGTAACAGTAAAAACAATTAAGAGTATATATATATATATATATATATATATATATATATATATATATATATATCTTTGGTATCGCATTTTATTCGTGAAAAAAAGAGGGGGGTGTTACTATAGAACTGCTTCATCTACATCAAACCATCATAATCTCCTTATACATATATCATACTAGTTGATATAAGATGGCTACCAGATAAAAATAAACTAATATGTCAGTTCTGACTGATAAAAAATATATGTATATACAATAAATGTCTAAGAGAACATGACCATCTGTATATATACCCATAGAAGAATATATAAAATATATTGTATAAAATGTAAAATATGAAAAAAACGAAATAAAACTTCCACAAAACTGAACAGTGTTGTACATGGCACTTCAATGCTTGAAGCCCCTATCCCTCAGGAAGAGTTTCAAAGAAATTCTGTCATTTAAACCGGGGGCTTTATCTGCCTGTAGCCTCACGATCCATCAACTTTCTCTTTGCTCAGTATAGTTTTTATAATCACCTAGCCTAGTGTCTTGATGTATCAATTCTATGGCCATAAACTTAAATGTGTGTCATACTATTATCTACGACATGTTTGGCCAGAGCATTATTTTCATCTTCCCTATTAATGGCGTACATATGTTCTCTTATACGTTCTCTAAGAGTTCTATTTGTCATACCAACATAGAAAGATGTGCATTTTGTGCAAACCGCTAGATAGACTAAATCGCGTGTCCGACAATTTGCATAAAAGTCAAAACAGTATACTTTCCCAGTGTCTGGATGAATGAATTTGTTATTTGATATGTAACATTGATTACAAGTCCTACATGCGTAGGTCCCCCTCCTCAATGATTCTACCTACGGTTTCTCTTTTTTCTCATAACATAGTAGACGTTTTAAAGATTTGGTATTCTTATATGTAAATTTAGGGGTATTTCCTGCTAACTGATGTAGCTTATCGTCTATTGCTAAGATATTCCAATTTTTCATAAAAATCTCCTTGATTTTCCTATTACTAGTAAAAGATATCACAGGCTTGTTCAACATCATATGATTTTCTGTTTCTTCTATTGGATTGCGGGCACCTTCATTACTTATATATATATATATATATATATATAAATATATATATATATATATATATATATATATATATATATATATATATATATATATATCTTTATATATGGTTTCCCCGTTGAATTCCTTCTTATTATACTGTCTTGAAATGCATTTATCATCTCTCCTGATTTATAGCCCCTTTCTTGAAATTCATCCTGTAGGACCACCACAGCTTTTTGAAATTGAGCATCTTGGCTCGTAAGTCTAGATGCTTAGTAGTCGACCCTTAACATTATTAAGGTCATTTTAAAATATGCTTCCCTATCTTTCAAAAGGGTATCCATCTTTGTCTCATACATCACAGTGTCAAGGATCACAACTGCCCCACCTTTATCAGCTCCTCCAATCACTATGCCTTTATTAGATTGTAAATCTTTAAGGGCTAACTGCTCATGATTATTCAAATTATAAAAAACATGTTTTGTTTTATTCTCAGTGGTGTTATACATTTCATTTTAACATGACCTTTACACAGAGTGATTATTGGTGTACATGATGAATTATATGATTTATTTTTATGTAATGTCATAGATTTTGACCTCTATAAATACTTCTTGATTGAGAGACCAGTTATACCAACTTTTAGGGGCTTACCGAAAGTCCATAAAGACATTAAGAACCCACCTATGAGACCGATAGTCTCCAGTAAGGAATGGCTAACTGAGACCATTTCCATATATTTAGAGAAACAGTTAAGGAAGATAGTGGAACAAATACCCGCAGTGATTAAAGACACCAAACAGTTTCTTGAGAGCCTTACTGAATATACTTCACCCATCAAGAATGATGAAATATGTTTTACGGTGACACTAGACGTAAATTCTTTATTTACGTCCATCCCAAATGACATAGGGGTAGACTAATTGAGGTTGCTTTTGACAGAAAAGGATATGCCAAGGAACATGGTGATTAGATGTGCTATGCTTATGGACATCGTGTTAAAAAATAATACTTTTGTATATGATGACCAGTATTTTTCTACAACAGAAAGGAGTGGCGATGGGCACACTGTGCGCAAACTCCTATGCAAACATATACAGAGCATATATCAGGAAAACATCTTACTATATAAGCGTTTTGTGGATGATATCTTTCTATTATGGAAAGGTGATGAGGCCACACTTCAAGAGTTTATTGAATATATTAATAGTACCACCAGTTTGTCTCTAGATGGGAAATGGTCAGTAGAGCAGATAGAGTTCTTAGATGTTCTGTTAGTAAGAGAGGGAGACTCCTTACAGACACAGTTATTTAGAAAAGAATGCAGGAAAAATTCGATTTTACACTGTACTACTATGCACCCTTCACATATTTATAGGAATATTGTTAAGGGTCAAGTACTAAGAGCATCTAGACTTACGAGCCCAGATGCTCAATTTCAAAAAACTGTGGAGGTCCTACAGGATGAATTTCAAGAAAGGGGCTATAAATCAGGAGAGATAAACGCATTTCAACACAGTATAATAAGAAGGAATTCAACGGGGAAACCATATATATGTGGTAATGAAGGTGCCCGTAATCCAAAAGAAGAAACAAAGAATCATATGATGTTGAACGAGCCTGTGATATCTTTTACTAATAGGAAAATCAAGGAGATTTTTATGAAAAACTGGAACATCTTAACAATAGACGACGAGCTACATCAATTAGGAGATACCCCTAAATTTACACATAAGAATACCAAATCTTTAAAACGTCTACTATGTTATGAGAAAAAAAGAGAAACAGCAGGTAGAATCATTGAGGAGAGGGACCTATGCATGTAGGACTTGTAATCAATGTTGTTACATATCAAATAACAAATTCATTCATCCAGACACTGGGAAAGTATACTGTTTTGACTTTTATGCAAATTGTCGGACACGCGATTTAGTCTATCTAGCGGTTTGCACAAAATGCACATCTTTCTATATTGGGATGACAAATGGAACTCTTAGAGAACGTATAAGAGAACATATGTACGCCATTAATAGGGAAGATGAAAATAATGCTCTGACCAAAGATGTCATAGATAATGGTATGACACACAAATTTAAGTTTATGGCCATAGGCTAGGTGATTATAAAAACTATACTGAGCAAAGAGAAAGTCGATAGATCATGAGGCTGCAGGCAGATAAAGCCCCTGGTTTAAATGACAGAATTTCTTTGAAACCCTTCCTGAGTGCTAGGGGCTTCAAGCATTGAAGTGCCATGTACAACACTGTTCAGTTATGTGGAATTTTTATTTATTTAGTTTTTTTTCATATTTTACATTTTATACAATATATTTTATATATTCTTCTATGGGTATATATACAGATGGTGATGATCTCTTAGACATTTATTGTATATACATATATTTTTTCATCAGTCAAAATTGATATATTAGTTTATTTTTACCTGGTAGCCATCTTATATCAACTAGTATGATATATGTATAAGGAGATTATGATGGTTTGATGTAGATGAAGCAAATCTATAGTAACACCCCCCCTCTTTTTTTCATGAATAAAATTTGATAAAGAGATATATGTATACTTTTAATTGTTTTTACTGTTACATAAATACACTTTTAATAGTTTACAACTTAACATATTTTTATTAACAGCATTTTTTGTGTACACATTTAAAAAGATTTTATGAATTGTTTGTGTCTCAATTTATGTGACCACATAGTTTATACATATTACTGCTCATTCCTGCATAATGAGATCACAATGCAGATTGGTTGAATAGTTAATTGAATTATGCTTTTATATGTAGTTTCTGTTGGTGTTTGAATAGTCTGATGAAGCATTCTTTGAAATGTGAAAGCGCTTACTGGTTTGAAACATTTTTGTTTTTACAAGTGTATTTTCTTTTCTTTTTGAGAAATAAAAGGTCAGCTTCTTATTGCCGGTGTGCCTCAGTGAGTTTCATCAATTGATATGAACAATTGGTCTGATTTTTTTAAGTTCCTTAGTTCTATGTAGGTAGAACCGTAACTTGTCTGTGAACATCAAGCTGATGAAATTTATATTATGCACTGTTTGAATGATTATGAAAAAATACAGGCAGGTCGATAGTTTGGCTTGAATTAGCCTGAGAGCAAACTTTAGGAATGAATTAAGGGTTTGTACGAAGGTAAATTCTGTCTTTATGAAAAATAAAGTAAGGAGGTTTGACTGACAGTGCTTGCAACTCTGACCTCTTTCTAGCGGATGTAATAGCTACTAGAAAAATGGTTTTCCAAGACAGAAACTTCAGTACACACACATATGCGCGGGTTCAAATGGTGGGGAATAAGTGTGGACAGAATGAAATTTAGAACCCAAGGAGATACAGGTTCCTGAAAAGGAGGTCTCAGCAAGGTAGTGTCTTTAAGGAAGGTTTTACATAATCTGTGAGACATCAGATTAGGCTCACGTTGTCCCAAATGAAAATCTGATATCACTGCCAGTTGAACTTTAATTGTAGCAGCAGCTGACCCCTGATGGAAAAGTTCAGTTAGAAATTCTAACACAAAGGGGGTGGATGCTGTGCAAGGATCTACATTTTTCTCTTTTGCCCAGACAAAAAATCTTCTCCATTTGCAAGCGTATAACTTCCTTGTGGAAGGTTTGTGGGAAGAATAAGGATATGGGTCACTGCAGGTGAAAAATCATGAAGCCTGACTAGGGATGGAAGTAGAGCAGCCATGCTGTCAATTTCAGGGTATGGAGGCAGGGGTGAAGGGAGCATGACATGAGAGTCAAGAGGTCTGGAACTGGGTCCAGAGTCCATGGATGATCTATTAGATGAGGCCTGAGAAAGGGGAAACAAATCTGACGAGGCCAGTAAGGAGTGATCAGAATATTTTGCTTCCCAAGAACTTTGCTTTCTGGATCATTTTTGATATGAGCGGAAGTGGGGGAAATGCATATCTAAGCCCCCGGAGGCCAATTGTGAACAAGTGCGTCTTTCGGTGACTCCCCCTAAGGGGGGACAAGGGAGAAGTAGCTGCTGCATTTGGCGTTGACTGGACTGGCAAAAAGATTGCAGCAAGGCTGTCCTCATTTGCAGAAAATCTGTCCCGCTACTCTCTGATTCAGAGACCACTCATACAGCATCAGGATTGCCCTGCTGAGCTTGTTGGCCATCACATTGGTTGGCCTCGGGAAATGCGTTGCTACTAAAAAGTGCTGGGAAGATATCGCCCACTGCCAAACACAAAGGGCCTCTCGACAAAGGGAGTAAGATCCGTTTCCTTCTTGCTTGTTTAGATACCATACCACTGACATTGTCTGATTGGATTGCAACTTGCTTGTTTAGATACCATACCACCGACATTGTATGACTGGATTGCTATGTCCCTAGAGGAAGAAAGTCGTGAAGTGCTTGCAATGCTAGAAGCACTGCTCTCATCTCTAGGACACTGATATGCAAATGAGCCTCGTGATCTTGCCATGTGCCTTGGACAGTCCTGCCTAGATAATGCCCCCCCCCCCCCAATCTGGGAGGCATCCGTGGTCACACAGTAGCAACGAGTTGGCGAGGAAGGAAGGGTGGCCCTGTCGTCAGTTGATCAAGCTGAATCCACCAATGAAGGTCCTTTTTGCAAGATTCCGTTATGAAAATATGATGAGACAGAGGCAGTTGTTGAGACCACTGGGAAAAAAGTAGCCATTGAAGAATTCGCATATGCAATCTGGCAAGCAGAAAGTAGAGTTGTGTACACTTACCATAAGTGTAGATGTTAGAGTGTATTCACTGTTGCAGTCATTACATTTGGGTTATCTGCTTGCAGGTAGCCCTCAGTCGGCCTGATTAACAAAGTCTTGGGTCCAGCGTCGGTTGCTGTCCCTTCCTTCCATGATGTCAGGGGTATAAAACATGCAGCCGACGCCATTACATCAGTTTTTTCTTGCCCCAGATGTAAGGTGCCCCCCTAATGGGAAGCAATTAAATATAAAAGTACAAAAATATACCTCCAACAAAAAAGCAAATACACCAAAAAGGATTTTAAGCATAGTAATGGAAAGTAGAGGTATAGTCAAAAGAAGTTAGGGGGCCGGAGGGTGGATAACCAGGACTGCAACAGTGAATACTCGAACATCTGCATTTATGGTAAGTGTACACAACTGTACTATGTTTGTGTTTCACTGTTGCAGTCATTACATTTGGGTAGATTCCCAAAGCTATGGTTGGGAAGAGGAATTTAGATAGCATTAGGGCCAGCTATAAGGCCCTGCAAGACTGCAGTGGCACAGCCAGCTCTGGATTTAGAGAAAATTGGCAAATGATAATGCTTGGTGAAAGTATGTAGAGAACTCCAGGTAGCAGCTTCTAGGATGTCCCTGGTACGGACGCCTCTGAGAAAGGCTGTAGAGGTAGATGGAGCTCTGGTGGAGTGAGGTCTGATCCCCCGGGGGTTAGGTTTTCCATGGTGCTTATAGCAGAAATGAATGCAATCGCTTATCCATTTAGAAATGGGTTGCTTTGAAATAGCCTTCCCCTCTGCCCCTGCAGCAAATGCAACCAGCAGTTCAGATTTCCTTTGAGGTTTAGTCCTTGTCCAAGTAGAATCTACGTTGCCTGTGCAGATCTAAGGAATGCAGTATCCGTTCCCCTTTATTCTGTGGATAGGGAAAGAAGGTTGGCAAATGAATGGACTGATCCAGAGCCACACTGGAAACCACCTTGGGCATGAAGGATGGACTGGTTCTGAGGGACACCCTGTACGCATGAAAGACGATGAAAGGCTCCACTGCCATAAGGGCCTGTAATTCAGATACCCTTCTAGCTCACGTGATTGCTAAAGGAAAGCTGTTTTCCAAGAAAGAAATTTTAAGTCTGCAGTAGCAGCTGGCTTGTAAGGAGGTAGAGTGAGTTTCTCCAAGACAAAGTTAAGGTCCCAGGCTGGGGTTGGAGCTCTCCTGGGTGGTCTCAAATTTTTGGCCCCTCTGAGGAACTGTTTGAGCAGTGGATGAGAGAAGAGGGGAGGTTCTGTGTTATAATGAGCTGAAATGGCTGAGGCGTGGATTTTAATGGAGGAAAAAGACAGGCACTTGTGAAGCATCTCAGTTAAGTATTGTAAAATCTGAGGTAAGTTGAGTGCTGCTGTGCTCATCCCTTGAGATTAGTTCCAGGTACAGAAAGTATAGTTGTGTACCTACAATAAATGTAGATGTTAGAGTGTATTCACTGTTGCAGTCATTACACTTGGGTTATCTGCCGGCAGGCTACCCGCAGTCAGCCCGAGTTCCAAAGTCTTGGTCCAGCGTCGGTTGCTGTCGCCTCTTCCCTGATGTCAGTGCGCCAGGGGTATAAAAGATGCAACAGACACCATTTTCTTCAGTTTTTCTTGCCCCAGATGTCAGGTGACCCCAGATAGGAAGGCTGGAAAAATAAAATAATGCCAAAAAGCATGCATGTACCAATATAAACATTTCCTTCATCTACAAGCAAATACACCACATAGGTTGTATATAGTTGAGAAGTACAGAGAAGTCCCAGCAATGAAAAAGGGGGAAGGTGGGTGGGTAACCTGGACTGCAACAGTGAATAAACTCGAACATCTACATTTATGGTAGGTACACAACTGTACTATGTTCATCGTGTTTCACCGTTGCAGTCATTACACTTGAGTTGAATCCCAAAGCTGAGGTTGAGCGGCTGGGTCTAGATTGGATTTGGAGAGGCTACCAGGCCCTGCAGGACTGCAGCGGCAAAGCCTGCTGTGGATTTTGAGTAGAGAGGCAAGTGGTAGTGCTTGGTGAAAGTGTGCACTGAGCTCCAGGTGGCAGCTTCTAAAATGTCTTTGGTTGGTACTCCTCTGAGAAAGGCTGCTGAAGTGGCTGTTGCTCTGGTGGAATGTGGCTAATGACCTTAGGTACTGATTTGCCATGTTGTGCATAACAGAAGCGGATGCAGTGTCCTATCCATTTTGAAATTGTCTGCTTTATGATAGGTCTTCCTTGTGATCCTGCAGCATAGGCTACAAACAGTTGCTCAGTTTTTCTGAAAGCTTTTGTTTTCTCCAAGTAGAATTGTAGCGGTCTGTGTATATCCAAAGCGTGCAGAAGTCTCTCCCCTTTATTCTGGGGATTTGGGCAGAAAGTTGGTAAATGAATGGTTTGGTTCAGGGCCACATTGGAAACCACTTTTGGCATGAATGTTGGGTTTGTCCTGAGAGAAACCCTGTCCTGGTGAAAAATGATGAAAGGTTCCACAACCATTAATGCCTGTAACTCTGATACTCTTATTGCTGAAGTTATTGCTAGGAGCAGAGCAGTTTTCCATAAGAATTTTATATCAGCTGTGCTGGCTGGTTCAAAAGGAGGCAGCTGAAATGGCAGAGGCATGGATTTTAATTGATGCGAAAGATAGGCCTTTGTCCAGCATCTCAGTTAGGTATTGTAAAATCTGAGGTATATTTAGAACAAGTGGGTCGAGCCCTTGTGTCTGGTTCCAAGCACAGAATCTCTTCCATTTTTCTGCATAAGATTTGCTAGTGCTGAGCCTCCTGGCTTCTAAAATGACACCCATACCAGCTTTAGAGTGAGGTGCAGTCTGAGTGGCTACATTATCTGCCATGCTGCCAGATTTAAGGTTCTGAGTTGACTGTGCAGAATCTGATTGTTTTGTTGAGTCAGTAGATAAGGAATTTGAGGCAAAGGAGTAGATAAGGAATTTGAGGCAAAGGCCAAGCCGGGCCCGGAAGCAAGCTCTTTAGGATTGGGTACCAGTGCTGGCGTGGCCAGTCTGGGGCAATCAGGATCATTTTTGGCCTTTCTAGTCTGACTTTTAGGAGCACCTTGGTAAGAAGAGGCATTGAAGGGAAGGCATAGACTGTCAGAGCTTTCCAGCTGAATGATAGAGCATCCACTTTCCATGCTTGAGAGTGATAAGTTCTTGCGCAGAATTTCTGTAGTTGGCAATTGTGAGGGGAGGCAAAAAGATCTATGTCTGGGCGTTCCCATTTCCTTGTTAACATGCTGAACACCTGTGGATTTAGTTTCCATTCGTGAGGGTCCATGAGATTTTTGCTTAGTTCGTCTGCCAGTGTATTTTTTGTTCCTGGCAGGAATTGTGCCTGCAGATGTACCTGATAGGTTAGTGCTGTGTTCCACAAGATCATGGCTTGCCTGCATAGGGGGGTAGGAATGTGTGCCCCCCTGCTTGTTTATGTACCACATAACTGTGCTATTGTCCGTTTTTATTAGAAGTTGTCCTGGATGTAGTAGGTCCTTGAAAGCTGTCAGGGCATTCTGTACAGCTAGCATCTCTTTCTGATTGATGTGAAGATGCATTTGTTCCTTGAGCCACGTGCCCTGAATACATTTTCCTGTCATGTGTGCCCCCCCCAGGCATAATCCGATGCATCCGTTGTTATTGTCTGCCTGGCTGTGGGTAAGGTGAAAGGCTGTCCCTTGTTGTGGTGACAAGCCTGGGACCACCATCGAAACTCCTGTTGTAGGCAGGGAATTAAAGTTATGATCGTCTCCAGGCTGTGACAATGTTGAGTCCAAACACTTTTTAGATACCATTGTAGTTTCCTCATATGCAGTCTTGCATATGGAATTAGTAGAATGCAGGACGCCATGAAGCCCAGGGCCTGCAGAATTTTTCTTACAGGGAGCTGGGTCTTTGTTGCCATCAGTTGAAAGTATTGAGTCAGTTGCTTTTGTTTGTCTGGCATGAGATAAGCCATCTGGGCAGTTGTATTTAAGTTTGCACCCAGGAATATTATCTCTTGAGAGGGCACTAGTTTTGATTTCTTTTCGTTTACTGTGTACCCTAGGCAAATTAGTAATCTTTTTACAAACGCCAGATGCTTTAGTAGAATGTCCTTGCTCTCTGCTTGAATAAGGCAGTCGTCCAAGTAGGGATACATTTGAATTCCTTTTTATCTGCAAAATGCAATTACTAGTGCCAGGCATTTTGTGAAGACCCCGGGCACAGTAGATAAGCCAAAGGGCAGTGCAGAGAAAGTACAGTTTTGTACCTACCATAAATGTAGATGTCCGAACAGGATAGCATCTGCAGTCATAACAAACGGGTTGTCCTGTCGTCAGGCAGCCCTTCGGTCGGCCGGATTCCAAAGTCTGGGTCTGGCCTCAGCTGGTGTCGCACTTCACCCGACGTCATCTCTGCTGGTCTTCGGGTATAAAGGCATCAGCCGACGCCATTTTCCTCAGTGTTTCTTGCCCCAGATGCCAGTTGCCTTCTTGGAAAACTAAATTTTTGGTAAATGCCAATGTTTCCAAAAAAAGGTAGGCAAACACAAAAAATAAGCATGTATGTACATATATACAAACAAATACACCATAAGAGATCCCCCCCAGCTAGCTATTAGGAGGGTAAATACCCTAGGAATACCACAGAGGGGAAGGAGGGTGGGTAATCCTGACTGCAGATGCTATCCTGTTCGGACATCTACATTTATGGTAGGTACAAAACTGTACTATGTCCTTCAAGGATGCATCTGCAGTCATAACAAATGGGTAGAATACCATAGCCAAACTAGGGGAGGAGGAAGAAGAATTATGGTGTAGTTAGGATCCCTTGCAATACAGCAGTGGCAAAACCTGCTTGGGATCTAGAGTATAGAGGTAAGTTATAATGCTTGGCAAATGTATGCACGGAGGTCCAAGTAGCCGCCTCAATAATGTCCTTGGTTGCCACTCCTCGTAAGAAAGCTGTGGTAGTGGCTGTAGCCCTTGTAGAGTGAGGCCTTATGTTCTGTGGAATTGGTTTTCCATGGTAGGAGTAACAGAATCTTATGCAAATTTCCTATCCATTTGGAGATAGTCTGTTTGGAAATTGCTTTTCCTTCCCTTCCTGTTGCATAGGCTACTAAAAGCTGGTCAGTCTTTCTGTTACCTTTGGTTCTGTCCAGGTAGTAGCGTAACTGTCTATGTACATCCAAGGTATGCAGCAGTCTTTCCCCCCTGTTCTGTGGATTGGGAAAGAAGGCAGGTAGGTGGATTGCCTGGTTTAGAGACACTCTGGATACCACCTTAGGCATAAATGTAGGATTAGTTCTCATGGACACTCTATCTTGATGGAAGATTAGGAAGGGTTGTACTGCCATTAAGGCCTGTAGTTCCGAAACCCTTCTTGCTGAAGTGATTGCCAGTAGGAAAGCAGTTTTCCATGATAGGTGTTGAAGATCTGCTGTTGCTGCTGGTTCAAATGGAGGGAGTGTCAATTTTTCTAGCACAAAGTTCAAGTCCCATGCTGGTAAAGGTGGTTTCCTAGGAGGTTTTACATTCTTGATTCCTCTGAGGAACTGCCTGAGTAGAGGATGTGAGAAGACAGGGGGATCGAAGCTGTATTCTGCAGAAATAGCTGATGCATGTATCTTGATGGAGGAATAGGACAGGCCTGTATGGAGTAGCTCTGCCAAGTACGCCAGGATGTTAGCAATATTTATCTTTGACACATCTTTTCCTCTTTCAGTACTCCAAATGACAAACCTTTTCCATTTTCCTGCATAATTCCTTCTTGTTGAAGGTCTGCGGGCTTCAAGGATAATGTCTTTAACCCTTTGGGATAAATCTGGGTTAGTTGCTTTTATGTGATGTTCCAGGCAGTCAGTTGCAGAGTTTTTAGGTTTGGATGCATGATGTTGTAGTTGTTCTGAGTTAACATCAAAGGCATCAGGGGTAGTGTCCACGTTCTCCCCAGAGACATGCTCCTCAGCAATGGACACCAGTGTTGTCTTGGCCAATTTGGAGCTATCAGAATTATCCTTGGACGTTCCTCTTTGATTTTCAGTAGTACCTTGTGTATCAAAGGAAGTGGTGGAAATGCAAATGCTGTCAGGCCTTTCCAACTGAAGGATAGAGAGTCCACCTTCCATGCAAGTGGGTGGTATGTCCTTGTGCAGAATTTCTTGAGTTGGTGATTGAGTGAGGATGCGAATAGGTCTATTTGTGGCATTCCCCATTTCTTTGTGATGGCCTTGAAGATGTCCGGGTGTAGCATCCATTCGTGAGCATCCGAGGTAGTTCTGCTTAACATGTCTGTTAGGGTGTTTTCTTTTCCCGGTACAAATATTGCCTGTAACTGGATGTTGTAGCTCAGAGCCATATTCCAAAGGTCCAGAGTCATTCTGCATAGGGGGTATGAATGAGTGCCTCCCTGTTTGTTGATGTACCACATGAGTGTGGTGTTGTCTGTCCTTATCATTAGATGGCCTTCTTTGAGGAATGGTCTGAAATTCTGGATTGCCAGTTTTACTGCCAGCATGTCTTTTTGATTTATGTGCAGGTGCAGCTGGTCTGGAGTCCATAATCCTTGTATGCATTTGTCCAGCATGTGTGCCCCCCAGCCTAGGTCTGAGGCGTCCGTTGTGATGGTTTGGCTTGCTTGAAAGTTGTGGAAGGGCAAGCCTGGGTTTGACTGGCATGCTTGAGCCCACCATAGGAACTCTTGTTTCAGGCATGGGATTAGTGGGATTTCGGTTTCTAAGCTGTGCCTGTGTTGAGACCATAAATTCTTCAGGTACCACTGTAGCTTCCTCATATGCAGTCTGGCATGGGGAACCAGGATTATACATGATGCCATGAAGCCCAAGGCCTGCAGTACTTTTCTTGCTGTTAGTTTGTTCTGCTTTGTTAATGCCAAGAAGTAAAGAGGGAGTTGTTCTTGTTTTTCTGCAGTTAGGAATGCCATCTGTTTTACTGTGTCCAATTCCGCACCCAAGAATGTTCTTGTTTGGGATGGTATCAGTCTTGACTTTTTTTAAAATGACTGTGTATCCCAGGGCTTGTAGTAAGCAAATGACTCTTTGTAAGTCTTTTTGTCAGCTTGCTTTTGTTGTCCGCTTGTATCAGGCAGTCGTCCAGGTATGGATAAATTTGGATTCCCTGTAGCCTGCAATGAGCGATTACTGATGCCAGGCATTTTGTGAATACTCTGGGCGCAGTAGACAAGCCAAAGGGCAATGCTGAGAATTGATAATGTTCTGATACTGCAAGAAATCTGAGGTATCTTCTGCAATTTGGTCGTATGGGGACGTGCAGGTATGCCTCCTTGAGATCTAGAGTTACCAGCCAACACTCCTTGCCCAGCATGGGAAGAAGTTGCTGTAGGGTCAGCATTTTGAATTTTGGGACAATGATGAATGTATTTAAGATGGACAGGTCGAGAATAGGTCTCCAACTTTTCTATTTTCTTGGTACTAGGAAGAGTCTGGAGTAGAATCCTTTGCCCTGTTCTGTTAGTGGTACTCTTTCCACAGCTCTCATCTTTGTTAATTGAGCTATCTGCTTTAGAGCTTCTGTTTTTTGATTTGGAGGTAGGTTTGGCATTCCCCTTTTTACTGGTAAGGTGTGGAAGTGAAACCTGTAGCCTTGGTCTATGGTCTGCAAAATCCACTTGTGTCTTGTGATATAGTGCCAATTTTTTGAAAATAAGGCTAACTTTCCGCCTAAAGGTGCTGCTATTTGTTCCCTGGTAGGCGGTGTCAGAGCCAAGTCACTGTGATTGTCCTGTTGCAGTGGCAGTGGTTGTGTCTGTGCCTCGCTGGTTATTGCCTTGCCACTGGCGTCCTCTGCAGGCACCTCCTCTGGATTGATTTCTGCCTCTGGAATGTCTATTCCTGCCTCTCTGAGATTTTGAGGAGTCTGGAAAGGACCAATTTTTGGAAGGCCAGTTCCTGCTAAACCTTGGTGGCTGAACCTGTAAGAAATCCTTAACTGTTTGTACAGATTTTGCCTTCTCTTCCATTTTCTTCATTACTTGCTGAGCAGGAGTACCAAATAGACTGGCCTTATCCATAGGAGCATCTAACAGCTTTGCTTTAACATGATCCGGCAAGACCGGTTCTTTCAACCATGCATGCCTTCTTATAACTGTGCCAGTCATGGCTGATCTAAATGAAGCCTCCAGTGCATCATAGCCACATTTTAAAGAATGGTTACTAACCTGCTGAATGTTATTCACCATTTCTAAAACATATTTCTTATCTAAGGAGTCATCAGAGGACAGTTTCTTAGTTAACTGATCAAGCATAAACTCTTGGTATTGGATCATATGAAACTGACAGTTCAAAGCTCTAGCTGAGAGAGTAGCAGAGGTGTAAACTTTTTTCCCCCATCTCTCTAAGGATCTGGATTCCCTTTCAGAAGGGAGAGGGTTTTTTGCTGAGGTCGAAGCTACTGCCTTAGGCCCCTGGGAGATAGTCTCAGGATCTGCAAGTGGGGCCTTGTATAGGTGGTGATGAGTGTCTGGTACCCTGTAAAACCTATCTGGTTTGGCAGGTGCTGGAGGTAAAGTATCAGGAGCAGTGCAAACATCATTAAATGCATCATCCACAACAGGCAGAACTGGAGGTATAGCTAAGGGCCTATGTTGTGGTAAGTGTAGAAAGGTCCTAAGCCTTTTTCTTGAGTCTGAGAAATCTTGTCCCTGCCATTGGAATTGTTCTCTCATGGCATGCAAGGTTTCCCCAAAGGAAAATTCCTCTGGTGGAGAGGCAGATGGAATAGATTCTTCAGCATCGGAATCTTCATAAGTAGAAAAAGGAGCCTCTGGATGGTCTGTAATGTCTGAGTCATCCGAAGAATCATCAGAGGACACTGGCTCTGGGGGCTCTGCTCTAGGTCTCTTTTCTGGAGGCTGAGAGGCCCTGTCTGGGTGAGATTGGGATCCCCTAATTAAAGATATGAGATCCTCTGCCAGAGTAAGCATTTGTGAACTGGAACTGGGCCTGTGTGAGGGGGGCTTAACAGGCACTGATTTAGCAGTTTTGGCTGCTTTAGCCCTGGCAAAGGCCTTAATAGACATGGCTGCAGGAGGCCTAGCAGCACCACGTGCTGGGGTAGAGACATCCAAAGGGATGGTGTCTGATAATTCAATAGGAACCACATTAGTAGGCAAAACTTCAGAGGCCGATTCAACTAGGGTAGCAGGAGCCTCGGCAGTAGTCATGGATTCGGCTGAAGATTGACCCGTTTGCTCAGTTTCGGCCGAAACAGAGACACTCGCGGTTTGCTTAACCGTGGTTTCGGCTGAAACCACGGACCGCGAGTGTCGGTCTTTTTCTTTGCGTTTTTTAACAATTTGAGTAGTCGGAGGATCCGACGGCATAATGTACGCAAAATCTGAGCCGAAAAACTGTTCAGCAAACTCCGACCGACGCCTAAGCGTTCGTCGGTTGAAGGAAGCACAGGCTAAACAGGCTGCTACGTCATGGTCTGGGCCTAAACAAGGTAGGCAGTAAGAGTGGAAATCTTTATGAGGTATTTGTTTCCCACAAGTTAAACAGTTATTTACTTTTTCTGACATAGGCTGAGGCAAGAAAGAGTCCCCAACGGGGTACTTAGCTTTTTAGAAGTCTTCGAAGTAGTATTCGGTAGTAGTAATCTCTGGATCTGACCGACCGGCACTTGCGAACAGCTTCTGCTTCGGGCGCCACGCGGCAAGAAAGACTCAGGAAAATGGCGTCGGCTGATGCCTTTATACCCGAAGACCAGCAGAGATGACGTCGGGTGAAGTGCGACACCAGCCGAGGCCAGACCCAGACTTTGGAATCCGGCCGACCGAAGGGCTGCCTGACAGGACAACCCGTTTGTTATGACTGCAGATGTATCCTTGAAGGACATCTGGTAATGCATTGAGCCTGCTATGAATCTGAGGTCCAAAGTAACTAGCCAAGCCTTCTTGCCCAGCATGGAGAGAAGCTGCTGTAGTGTTAACATTTTGAAATTTTCATATCCAGGAAAGTATTTAGGATTGACAGGTCCAGTATTGGTCTCCAGGCTTTGTCCTTTCTGGGTACTAAGAAAAGTAGAGTAAAATCCTTGCCCCTGTTCTTGCTGTGGTACTCTCTGAATAGCTCCCATGTCCATGAGAGCAGCAATTTGTTTTTGCGCCTCTGCCCATTGGTTTTGTGGCAGGTCCGGCATACCTCTTGATTTTGGAAGTGTGTGAAAGTGGAACCTGTAACCCTGAGAAACAATATTCAGTACCCATTTGTCCTGGGTGATTATATGCCAATTTTTTGAGAAAAGTGCTAGCTTTCCCCCTAGGGGTGCTGCCAAAAGGTAAGTGCTTGGCATCTGTAGAGGGAAGTCATTGGGACTGTTTCCTATAAGGTTGTGATTCGTCTTCCCCTCCTTTGGGGGCTGAAGCACCCCATTGTTTAGGTCTGTAGGAGCCTTGGGGTTGAGATCTGCCTCTTGGGCGTCTGTATCTGCCTCTTTGTGGCCTGTCTGACACCGGAAAGGACCAATTCTTTGAAGGCCAGTTTCTGCTAAACCTAGGTGGTTGAACCTGTAAGAAATCCTTTACTGTCTGCATTGATTTTGCATTATCCTCCATTTTCTTTAACACCTCTTCTGCCTTAACACCAAACAAAGTATCATGCTGTAATGGAGCATCCAATAATTTTACTTTAACATGGTCAGGTAAACTTTGTTCTTTCAACCAAGCATGCCTTTGAATAACAGAGCCTGTAACTGCAGCTCTACAAGAAGCCCCTAATGAATCAAAACCACATTGTAAAGTATGCTTTTCCACTTGTTCAGCTGTGTGCAATAAATCCTGCATTTCCTGTCAGGACTTTGAGATTGAAACCATTTTTTGCTTTAACCATGACATGAGATACTGTTGATACTTAAGCATGTGAAACTGGCAATTTAAAGCCCTTACAGTTAAAGTAGCAGAAGTGTAATCTTTTTTCCCCCATCTGTCCAGAGCTCTGGAATCTCTATCAGAGGGGACAGGATTTTTAGCAGTGGAAGCCTTAACCCCTTTAGGACCCTGAGAAATTGTTTTTGGATCTGCAGCAGGGTTTTTGTAAAGAAATTTATGGAAGTCAGCGACCCTGTAGTACCTGTCTGGCTTGACTGGTGCAGGAAGTAAAGAATCAGGAGTCAGACTGGATTCAGAGAAATCATCATCAACAATATCAAGAACAGGGGGAATAGCCAGGGGCCTGTGCTGGGGCAATAAAAGAAAGTCTCCGAGCCTTTTCTTGGATTCTGAATAATCCTGGCTCTCCCAATGGAAATGCTCCCCCTTCATGGTGTGCAGGGTTTCCCCAAAAGAATAAACCTCAGGCGGAGAGGCTGAAGGTACAGACTCTTCTGCATCAGAGTCTTCATAGGGAGGGAGAGAGTATCCCTTAACAGAAGAGAAATCAGAGGAAATAGAAACCTGGTTAGATGAATCATAGTCAGAGTCTTGCCTAGGCCTTTTGTCAGGAGGGGGATGGGAACCCCTGATTAAAGTAATTAGGTCTTCGGCCATTTTAAGCATCTGTTTCTTTGGCATGGATGACTGTTCAGTAGAATGCAGTACTTGTTTCCTTGTCTTTAATGGTGTTTTTAACTTTGCCTTGGCTGTTGTAGTGGCCTTAATTGTAAGCTGTGAAGGTCTGAAAACACCCTCAGAAGCCAATGCCTGCTCAGCGGCTCCGGACCCATCTGAGGGAATAGTTTCCGTAGGCCCAATACCTTGAGTTTCCACAGGACTCGGTGTCTCCACGTGGCTGTCGGATACGGCCTGTGGCTCTGAGGTAGCGGATGTCAGGGGCTGCGAAAGCGCCTCACTGAGAACCGGCGACTGGCCTAGAAGAAGCTTCGTCTGTTTTGGACCTTGGATGCCTGTCCTTTTCTTTGTCTTTGCGTTTTTTATAAATTCCTGTCGTCGGTTGTTCCGACAGCATTATGTAATTAAACCTTCGACCAAAATAATGTAAAGCAAAATCAAACCGATGTTTAATAGTGCGTTTGTTGAATCTAGCACAAAACCGACAACCAGTAACGTCGTGGTCAGGGCCTAGGCAAGGAATACAGTAAGAGTGAAAGTCCTTATGAGGTATTTGCTTCCCCACAAGAAATACAATTATTAACTTTTACTGACATCGGTCTGGAGCAAGAAAAAGTTTCCCCAACGGGGTACTTAGCTTTATTGAAGACTTCGGTTCTGAAACTCAATTTCGAAAATCTCAGGAGTCGGCCGACCGGCACTTGCAAACTGCTTTTGCTTCGGGCACCGCACGGCAAGAAAGACTTGGGAAAATGGCGTCGGTTGCATCTTTTATACCCCTGGCGCACTGACGTCAGGGAAGAGGAGACAGCAACTGACGCCGGACCAAGACTTTAGAACTCAGGCCTACTGCGGGTAGCCTGCCAGCGGATAACCCAAGTGTAATGACTGCAACAGTGAAACACGATGAACATTCTTTTCCATTTTTCAGCATACGATTTTCTAGTACTAGGCCTTCTTGCCTCTAAAATGATATCCATCACAGGTTTGCACAGGGATGGTAAAGGAGAGATTAAGTAATTAGCCAGGATGCAAGGTTCAGTGTTAGAAGCTGAGGGCGCAGAATCTGGTTCTCCACCTGAGACAGCAGGGAAGGAGTCTGAGGCAGGTGTCATGGAGATGACCGTGACACACTGCGCAGGAGGGGGTACACCAGTGTTGGCACGGCCAGTTGGGAGTAATCAAAATAATCCTTGGTTTGTCCTGTTATATTTTTAGTAGCACTTTGAAGAGCAGAGGCAGAGGGGGGAAGGCACAGATTGATAGGTTTTTCCAGCTGAAGGACAGAGCATCCACTTTCCAGGCTTGTTTGTGGGGAGTCCTTGTGCAAAATTTGTCCAATTGGTAGTTCTGGGGAGAGGCAAACAGGTCTACATCTGAGCTCCCCCCATTTGCTTGTCAACATGTTGAAAATCCTTGGTTCCAGTTTCCACTCGTGTGGGTCCAAGAGGTTTCTGCTTAGTCCATCTGCCAGTGTATTTAATTTTCCTGTCAGGAACTGAGCTTGTAGGTGCACTTGGTAGCAAAAGACTGTGTTCCGCAATGCCATGGCTAGTCTGCAGAGGGGGTAAGAATGTGTACCCCCCTGCTTGTTTATGTACCACATAACAGTGGTGTTGTCCATCTTTACCATTAGTTGTCCTGGAAGAATGTGGTCCTTGAAGGCTGTCAGAGCATTCTGTACAGCTAACATTTCTTTTTGATTGATATGCAGGTGCATTTGACTTGGGTTCCATTTGCCCTGAATGCACTTCCCTGCCAGGTGAGCCCCCCATGCATAGTCTGATGCATCTGTTATGGTTTGGGTGGAAGAGGTGGTGTGAAAGGTAGTCCCTTGTTTTGGTGGCAGGCTATGCCAACCAAGGGAACTCTAGTTGTAGGCAAGATAGGAATCATTGTTTCTAGGTCTTGAGAATGTTGACACCATAGGCTTTTTAGAAACCACTGTAGTTTCCTCATATGCAGTCTTGCATATGGAATTAGAAGAATGCAGGAGGCCATGAACCCCAAGACTTGCAGTATTTGTCTTGCAGATAGTAGGGTTTCTGTGGCCACTTGTTTGAAGTAGGTTGTCAAATTAATTTGTTTCTCTGGCGTGAGGTAAGCCATCTGGGAAGTTGTATTCAAGCTTGCTCCCAGGAATATAATTTGTTGACAGGGTACCAGGTGTGATTTCTTTTAATTTATGGCGTACCCCAGAAAAGTTAGAACTCTTTGTACAAAGGCCAGATGATTCAAAAGTATGAACTGGCTTTCTGCCTGAATTAGACAATCGTCCAGGTATGGGTATATTTGAATATTTCTTTGCCTGCAAAATGCAATAACTAGAGTTAGGCACTTTGTGAATACCCTGGGCACAGTAGATAAGCCAAAGGGCAGTGCAGAGAACGGAGCGTGAGTGTAGCCTGCTTTGAAGCGTAGGTATCTTCTGCAAGATTCCCTGACAGAGATGTGCAGGTATGCTTCTTTTAAATCTAGTGTTGCCAACCGGGCATCTTTGCCTAGCATAGGAAGTAATTGAAGAGTCAGCATCTTGAATTTTGGAATCTCCAAAAAGGTGTTTAGAGTAGACAGGTCCAGGGATAGGATGCCATGAATTGTCTTTTCTGGGTACCAGGAAAAGTCTTGAGTAGAAACCTTGTCCCTTTTTCCGCTTCTGGGACCAGCTGAATAGCCCCCCCATGCTTAAGAGAGAAAGTACTTGTTTTTGGGCCTCTGCCCACTGATTTCAGGGTAGGTCCACCTACCCGCTTGGTGATGACAATGTGTGGAAGTGAAATCTGTATCTCTGGGACACTATATTTAAAACCCATTTGTCCTGGGTAATGCACTCCCAAATTCTTTGCATGAAGAGCAATATTTCCCCCCAAAGGGGCAGTCAGTTGATAAGTGCTTGGAAATTTTAAAAGAAAGTCATTTAGACAGTTTACCATAGAGGGGATTCTTATTCACAGATTTGGAAGCGGAGGCCCCTCACTGCTTTGTTCTGTGTGCCCCCTGGGACTGAAACCTGGGGTATTTGCTCTGTCTGGGTTTGGCTTGAGAAGACCTGGGAGGGGCTGGAAAGGACCAATTCTTTGAGGGCCAGTGCCTACTAAATCTAGGAGGCTGAACTTGTAAAAACTATTTAACAGTTTGCATAGATTTAGCTTTATCTTCCATCTTTATAAGAACTTCCTCAGCCTTGTTGCCAAACAGGCGGTCCTGATTTAAAGGAGCATTCAACCATTGAGCTTTAACATGATCAGGCAAAGATTGTTCCTTAAGCTAAGCAAGCCTTCTGAGCACAGACCTAGTAACAGCCGCCCTTGCAAGAGGCCTCTAATGAATCAAAACCACATTGCAAAGTATGTTTTCCAACTAGTTCAGGAGAATGCATTAAATCCTGTAATTCTTTATTTTCCACACAGTCAGGAATCAACATCATTTTCTGTTTAAGCAGTCCAATAACATGTTGCTGATACTTCAACATATGAAACTGGCAGTTTAAAGCCCTAATGGCCAAGGTTGCAGAAGTGTAAACCTTCTTACCCCATCTATCCAGCACCCTGGAGTCTCTATCAGAAGGGGTTGGATTTTTAGCAGTAGAAGCCTTAATGCCCTTGGGCCCCTGTGAAATGGTCTCTGGATCTGCAATAGGATTTTTAAAAAAGGAACTTGTGGGACTCTGGGACCCTGTAGTATCTGTCAGGTTTTCTGGGAGCAGGAGGCAGGGAATCAGGGGCCAAACTAGATTCCGAAAAAGCATCAACAACAATGTCTAGTACAGGAGGAATAGCTGAAGGCCTATGCTGAGGTAGGAGAAGGAAATCCCTAAGCCTCTTTTTTGAATCAGAAAAATCCTGGCTTTCCCAGTGGAAATGCTCCCTTAGAGTATGTAATGTTTCCCCAAAAGAAATATCCTCAGGAGAGGAAGCAGAGGGAATGAAGTCCTCTGCATCAGAATCTTCATAAGTAGCTAAGGGCAAATCCAGATCATCAGAAGAATCGGAAACAGAATCCTGATCAGAAGATTCATATTCAACATCCGTCCTAGGCCTCTTAGAAGAGGGATGGGGGCTGGCTACTCCTGATTAGAGTTATTAGATATTCAGCCATTCTTATAATTTGTTTTTTAGGCATAGAGGCCTGAGCATGTGGCCTGGGCATCGGTTTTTTAGGCATGAATCGAGATTTAGGCCTAAGTAAAGAAGGGAGGCGTAGGTTTAAAATGCAAGTTCATAGGCCTGAATACACCCTCAGAAGCTGGTGCTTGCACAGCAGCTCCAGACCCATCCAAGGTAGAGACATCCGCAGGTTCTATAGTTGAAGCATCTCACAGCATACCAGACTGCGAATGGGTCTCAGTAGAGGTCTGCAAATCAGAAGTAGTGGGCATCAGGGGCTGCGAAAGCGCCTGAGTATCGGCGAACTGGCGACTGGCTTCAGAGAAGCGTTGGCAGTTTTGGACCTCTGTGGCCTGTCTCTGTCTTTATCTTTGTGTTTTTTCAGAATTCCGGTAGTCGGATGGCTAACAGACGACATTTCTGGATAATTAAACAGTGAACTGAAATATTTAGAGGCGAAAATATACCAAAGACGGATAGTGCGCTGATTAAAAAAAGCACAAAACCGACAGCAAGGTACGTCGTGGTCAGGGCCTAGGCAAGTAATACAGTACGAATGAAAATCTGTATGAGGTATTTGCTTTCCACAAGTAATGCAATTATTAACTTTTACTGACATTGGTATGGAGCAAGAAAAAGCTTCCCCAATGGGATACTTAGCTTTAGTTGAACACTTCGGTTCTGAAACTCGAAAACGAAAATTTCAGGAGTCGGCCGACCGGGACTTGCAAACTGCTTTGCTTCAGGCACCGCACGGCAAGAAAGACTGATGTAATGGAGTCGGCTGCATGTTTTATACCCCCGGCGACCTGACGTCATGGAAGAAGGGACAGCAACCGACGCAGGACTCAAGACTTTGTTAATCAGGCCGACTGAGGGCTACCTGCAAGCAGATAACCCAAATGTAATCACTGCAACAGTGAAACACGAAGAACATCTAGATTTATGGTAGAAGCCATGGTCCCTAAATGTTTCAGTACTGTCTTGGCCTTGACTTTTTGTTGAGGAAGTAAGCTGTAAATCTGTTGTCTGAGATTTTGAATTCTGTCTGCAGGAAGACGAGCCATCCTGGTGACTGCGTCTATTTCTGCGCCTATAAAAGTCAAAAATTGAGAGGGCGACAAGGCAGACTTTTCCCAATTTATCATAATTCCTAGCGGGGTACAGAGCTGGATGGTTGAATCCGTGGCTTGTAGGAGTAGGTGCCTGATGGTGGCGATCAGGAGCAAGTCGTCCAGGTACAGAAAAGTACAGTTGTGTACCTACCATAAATGTAGATGTTAGAGTGTATTCACTGTTGCAGTCATTACACTTGGGTTATCCTGCTGGCAGGCTACCCGCAGTCGGCATGAATTCCAAAGTCCTGGTCCGGCGTCGGTTGCTGTCGCCTCTTCCCTGACGTCAGTGCGCCAGGGGTATACAAGATGCAGCCAACGCCATTTTCTTCACTTTTTCTTGCCCCAGATGTCAGGTGCCCCCAAAAGGGTAGGCTAAAAAAACATTGCTTATAAAAAGCATGCACTAAAATAAACCATACCTTCATCTACAAGCAAATATACCACATAGGTTGTATAGAATAGAGAAGTACAGATAAGTCCCAGCAATAAAAGGGGGATGGTGGGTTGGTAACCTGGACTGCAACAGTGAATACACTTGAACATCTACATTTATGGTAGGTACACAACTGTACTATGTTCATCGTGTTTCACTGTTGCAGTCATTACACTTGGGTTGAATCCCAAAGCTGAGGTTGGGCGGCTGGGTCTAAATAGAATTAGGAGTGTCTATGAGGCCCTGTAGAACTGCAGTGGACTCCAAGTTGCAGCCTCCAAAATTTCCTTGGTTGGTACTCCTCTGAGAAAGGCGGCTGAAGTGGCTGCTGCCCTGGTAGAATGTGGCCTAATGCTCTTAGGCACTGACTTGCCATGCTGTGCATAGCAGAAACGAATACAGTGTCCTATCCATTTTGAAATGGTCTGCTTTGAGATAGCCTTTTCTTGTGATCCTGCAGCATATGTTACAGTTGCTCAGTTTTTCTGAAAGCTTTTGTTTTGTCCAAGTAGAAGCGTAGCTGCCTGTGTATGTCCAAAGAGTGTAGAAGTCTTTCCCCTTTATTCTGGGAATTTGGATAGAATGTTGGCAAATGAATGGTTTGGTTAAGAGCAGCACTGGATATTACCTTTGGCATAAATGTTGGGTTTGTCCTTAGAGAAACCCTGTCCGGATGAAAAATGATAAAAGGTTCCACTGCCATTAAAGCCTGTAACTCTGAGACTCTTCTTGCTGAAGTTATTGCTAGGAGCAGAGCAGTTTTGCATAAGAATTTTATGTCAGCTGTATTGGCTGGCTCAAAAGGAGGCAGTGTGAGCTTTTCTAAGACAAAGTTGAGGTCCCATGTAGGTATTGGTGCTCTCCTTGGGGGGTCTTATATTTTTTGACCCTCTGAGGTACTGTCTTAGCAGTGGATGAGAGAAAATAGGAGGTTCCGTATTGTAATGAAAAATAATAATATCAGCTGTGCAGAGTCCACCCAGGCAGTCGTTCGAGCAATAACTTTCAGATAAAACACCAGTAAGGAGTCCAATAAAGTGCTTAAAAGTCCATCAAGCACAGGTTCAAGTGTCTATTCAGATCATTATTCAGACCACAAAACTCTTTCAAATAGTTTCCTCCAGTAAAAATCTGAATCCAGATTCAAAAACTTTTATTAACTTAAAAGAACAAAGTGGTAAGCGCTTTCGCTATGTAGCTTTTTCAAACCATAATAAAACCAATTACAAAGCTGATATATATATATATATATATATATATACACACATGGAAATTACCTTATTCACATTCAATTAAACAATAAATTAATAAATTAATCAGCTTTTAACTCAATTTTTAAAAAAGCACACAGACAATGAACTTAAATAAACCACATAGATATTCTGCAATAATTTTTAAAAACAAGTTATATTAAATCATTTAAAAAACATGTATCAAATTCATTAAAAAATGCCTTCATAGATTAAAACCTATACTTAAACTTTTAATATTTAATACTTAAATTTTCTACCTTTTAACATAGGTTTTAAAGGGATTTTATCATTAAGGCCAGGGGGATTATGTGCCTGCAGTCTGATTATCCAGTCTGTTTCTAATTGTTCAGTTTGATTTCTTATATCTCCCCCTCTTTGACTGGGTATATTAATTTGTATAATCATGAACTTACAAGAATGTGTAGGGCCTTCCTTTAAAACATGTTTTGAAAGTGCATTGACTTCAGATTTCATCCTAATTTGGTAGATGTGCTCCCTTATTCTATTTTTCAACTTCCTGTCCGTTTTACCTACATAAAACGCATTACACTCCGAACAGGTAGCCAAATACACTAAGTGTTCTGTATTACATGACCCATTAACATTAAAAGTATAAACTTTAGAAGTAAGGGGATGCACAAATAAATTACTACTACTGATATACGTACAAAAATTACATTTATTACATGATACAGTACCATTGAAATCTACTGCATCAGTTTTAATACTATCTGAAAAACACAACAATCTGTGTAAATTCGTTTTGTTTTTATATATAAATCGAGGGTATTCACCCACTAGTTCCTTAATGTCAGGATTAGTTGTTAAAATATCCCAATGGCTACTACACACATCCTTAACTGACATTAAATCCTGAATATAGAATAGGGCTACTTTTTGCATCTTCCCTTCATTTCTATTCTCTTCTTTATGTAATTCTTTATAGTAACTTCTACCTTTATCTGAGAAGTAAGGACATGCTTTGTTTTCCCTTTCTTGAAAAACACTTAAAAAGCCTCTTCTACTTCTGCACATTTGTAATTACGAGCTAGTAACCTCTTATTCAAAACTTCTAACTCAGCTTCATTATGCCTATGACAGACGAGGTCATGAAGTAACCCTACCATAGGCATACCCTCCAACTGTCCTATAATTCGCTGAGGCTAGAATAGTTTGGAGGGGGTGGTGGATGGGTAATTCCAATGTCTGTACAGAAACCAGAGAAACCTAACACTGCAGTAAGTGCACAACTTACGTATTTCTCAGGTTTTGTCCTGACACGGAAAAAGGGCAGAATCCCTAGCTAACCTACGTGGTCTAAGTCAGTAAAAACATTCAAAATGATCATCCAAAATGAAGTCCTCATTCTAGAAACAGTTCAAGCTATAATGTTTAGCAAGGGTATGCAAAGAGGACCAATTATCTAATGCAACAATCTCTTCCAGTGGAAAGTTTCAGAGAAAGGCCCTTGGCTTGAGCCCTAACCAAGTGTTCTGGAAGAACACGTAAACTCTTACCTGACTGCTCATAAAAGGAAATGCAATCGGTAATCCATTCAGCCAATGTAAACACTGGAAATCTGGTAGCCCAACTAAGCTGATTAAAAACCTGGCAGTCCACTTATAAATGCAACAGCCTGAACATCTATGCACTGCGTTAAAATCCACTCCTTTATTAGAGTACTTTCTGGGAGACCGATTTTGACAAAAAGACTTTGTTTTGAGACGCACCCTATATTACTGATGGTGAACCTTTTGGGTTTGGCGTGTCAGAAAATTTGGAAAATGCCGTACATGACTATGCTGGTGTGTTGCTCCCCCCAAACAAAGATAAAAAAAAGTAATAAATAAAATAGCATAGCTCTCAATACATCAGGGATAAATCTGAACAGAATCAGGGACGAATATGGAAATGAAAGACATGATTAGTTTTAAACTACTAGTACTATTAATTTGAGACACTGACAGAAAAAAATGAAAGTGAATTAATATACATTTTCTGAAGTAAAATGAATCTATAAACCTAATTGTCATTAAGTGTAAAAAGTCACCAGTTTTAGGAGGGATTAAGATGGACGGTTGAGAGGAATGTAAAACAGCACACGTAGAAATGCAGACTACTTGCCCTTTGCAGAAGAGTAACCACGAAGAGAAAACAATGTGTGCACTATCCATTGCTATTCTACTGACACAGTATACCGAAATAGTCTGAGGTTAATAACCTTCTTACCTCTGCAGCAGTACCGAACTAGCCCCTAGCACAAAATTCAATGCACTTCACGCAAGCAACAAATGCAAAAGCAGTTTCTTTGGTAACTTGGGTGCTGGTGAACGCTGGCGCATCACCCAAAATGTCCTGACGTGTCACCTTTGACACGTGTCGTAGGTTCGGATCACTGCCTATATCTTAAAGCAATACAAATGTGACAAGCTGCCATTCAGAAACTTGTCTTGCTTAAGCGACTCCCACTAAGAAGGCAGTTTTCCAAAAAGAAACTTAACATTTGCTGAACTTCTTGGTTCTGAGGGAGGTTTGGTTAGATTACAATAAGAAATTTAAATTCCAAGGAAGGTCTAGTTAATGGAGGTCTCGAATGGAATACATCTTTGAGGAAGGCTTTACAAGATCTGTGTGCCACAAACCAATTATATGCAAACCCCTCAAGAAAGGAAGATGGTTGCAACATGAACAGGCAAGTAACTGGAACCTCTGTTACAAAGCTCAATGAAAAAAGTGCCACAACTTCCCTCAGTGCTGCCAAAACTAAAGAAATATCCTTACTTTGAACCTGCAAAGACACTTCCATTTGCCCTTGTAAATTCTTTTAGCAGAATTCTTCTGGAAAGCTCTAATGACATATAACATTAGTTACCTCTGGAGAGAGCTGAGGGTTTGTAGTCATCATCATGTAAAACGGAGAAACTAAAATGTTAGACTGATGAAACAAATGAAAGGATGAGGCACAACCTGAATAGATGAGAGAAAAGAGCACAGCTCTGAGGAAGAAATCAGTCTTTTTTAAATGAAACCACAGCAGGGGAAGCAGTCTGGCGAGGGCAGAACGGTGCTATGAGAATAACCATGGCCTTACATTTCTTGGATTTCTATAAAAGTTTCAGGATCAGGGGAAAGTACAGTTGTGTACACTTACCATAAATGTAGATGTTAGAGGGTATTCACTGTTACAGTCATTACATTTGGGTAATCTGCTGGAAGGTTGCCCTCAGTCGGCCTGATTAACAAAGTCTTGGGTCCTGCGTCAATTGCTGTCCCTTCTTCCATGACGTCAGGGGTATAAAAACATGCAGCCGACACCATTTTCATCAGTTTTTCTTGCCCCAGATGTCAGGTGCCCTCAAATGGGGAGCAATATATATATATATATATATATATATATATATATGCATGTAATTTAGAACACAAAAAATTTACCTCCAAATAAAAGCAAATACACCAAAAAGGCTTTTGAGCATAGTAAAAGAAAGACTAGGTATAATAAGAGACAAACAGGGAGCTGGCGGGTGGGTAACCAGAACTGCAACAATGAATACACTCTAACATCTACATTTATGGTAAGTGTACACAACTGTACTATGTTCTTCATGTTTCACTGCTGCAGTCATTACATTTGGGTAGAATCCCAAAGCTATGGTTGGGGAGGATGGAATTATACAGCATTAGGAGCAGCTATAAGGCCCTGCAGGACAGCAGTGGCAAAGCCTGCTCTGGATTTAGAGAAGAGAGGTAAATGGAAATGTTTGGTGAACATATGAACTGAGCTCCAGGTAGCAGCTTCTAGAATGTCTCTGGTAGGAACCCCCTCTGAGAAAGGCTGCAGAAGTAGATGCAGCCCTGGTGGAATGGAATCTGATCCCCTTGAGGACAGGTTTACCATGGTGCATGTAGCAGAAACAAATACAATGGCTTATCCATTTTGAAATAGTCTGCTTTAAAATAGCCTTTCCCTCTGCCCCTACAGCAAATGCCACCAGTAATTGCTCAGATTGTCTTAGAGATTTTGCCCTGTTTAAGTAGAATCTTAGTTGTCTGTGTACATCCAATGAATGCAGAATTCGCTCCCCCTTGTTTTGTGGATTTGGGAAAAAGGTTGGCAGATGAATGGTCTAAGAGCCACACTAGATACCACTTTAGGCATAAAGGGTGGATTGATCCTGAGAGCCAGACCCTGTCTGGGTAAAAGATAATAAAAGGCGCCACTGCCATGAGAGCCTGTAGTTCTGAAATCCTTCTAGCTGAAGTAACTGCTAAAAGAAAAGCTGTCTTCCAAGAGAGAAATTTTATGTCTGCAGTAGGAACTGGTTCAAAAGGAGGTAGGGTGAGTTTTTCCAACACAAAATTGAGGTCCCATGCAGGGGTTGGTGCTCTCCTGGGAGGTATCAAATTTTTGGCCCTTCTGAGGTACTGCTTTAGCACTGGATGAGAAAAGAGAGGAGGCTCTGTGTTGTAATGAGACGAAATAGCAGGGGCATGGATTTTTATGGAAGAAAAAGATAGGCCCTTGTGAAGCATGTCAGTTAAATACTGCAAAATCTGAGGAGTATTGGGCATTGCTTTGCTTATTCCTTGTGCTTGGTTCCAGGCACAGAATCTTTTCCATTTAACAGCATAACATTTTCTAGTACTAGGCCTTCTAGCCTCCAAAATGACATCCATCACAGGTTTGCTCAGAGATGTAACTGGTGAAATTAGTTGATTAGCCATGCTGCAAGATTCAAAGTTTGGAGCGGAGTGTGCAGAATTTGATAGTTCTGCCGAGACAGTAGATAAGGTGTCTGAGGCAGGTACCATGGAGGAAGGTGCGAAATATTGCGTAGGAGCAGGTACCAGTGTTGGCAAGGCCAGTCTGGAGCAATCAAAATCATTTTCGTTTTTTCCTGTCTGACTTTTAGTAAGACCTTGGAGAGCAGAGGCAGAGGGGGAAAAGGCATAGACTGATAGGTTTTTCCAGCTGAAGGATAGAGCATCCCAGAGCATCCACTTTCCAAGCTTTTTTTGTGATGGGCTCTTGTGCAGAATTTGTCCAACTGATAGATCTTTTTGCCTCACCCCAAAACTATGTCTAGGCTCCCCCATTTGCGTGTCAACATGCTGAAGATTTGTGGATCCAGTTTCCATTTGTGTGGTTCCATAAGATTTCTGCTTAGGTCGTCTGACAGAGTATTTTGCTTTCCTGGCAGGGATTGAGCTTATATATGTATTTGGTAAGTCAAGGCTGTGTTCCACAAAGCCATGGCTAGTCTGCAAAGGGGGTAGGAATGGGTACCCCCCCCTGCTTGTTTCTGTACCACATAACTGTGGTGTTGTCCGTCTTTATCAGTAGTTGTCCTGAATGAAGAAAGTCCTTGAAGGCTGTCAGAGCATTCTGTACAGCTAGCATCTCCTTCTGGTTGATATGTAGGTGCATTTGATTTGGGCTCCATTCGCCCTGAATGCATCTCCCTGCCAGATGCGCCCCCCCCACCACCTAAGCATAATCTGATGAGTCTGTAGTCAGGGTTTGGGTGGCAGGGGGTGGAATGAATGACAGTCCCTTGCTTTGGTGACAGGCCTCTGACCACCATAGGAACTCTTGCTGCAGGCAAGGAATGATAGGAATCATTGTTTCTAGGCTGTGACAATGTTGACTCCATAAGCTTTTTAGGTACCATTGAAGTTTCCTCATATGCAGTCTTGCATAGGGAATTAGTAGAATGCAGGAAGCCATGAACCCAAAGGCCTGCAGAATTTGCCTTGCAGATAGCTGGGTTTTTGTGGCCACTTGTTTGAAGTCAGTCATCTATTGAATTTGTTTTTCTGGTGTGAGGTAAGTCATCTGAGCAGTTGTATTCAAGCTTGCACCCAGGAATGTAATTATTTGAGAGGGTACCAGTTGTGATTTCTTTTCATTTATGGTGTATCGTAGACAAGTTAGAAGCCTTTTTACAAACGCCAGATGCTGTAGAAGAGTGTCCTTGTTTTCTGCCTGAATTAGACAATTGTCCAGATAAGGATGTCCTTGTTTTCTGCCTGAATTAGACAATCGCCCAGATAAGGATACATTTGAATGTTTATTTGTCTGCAAAATACAAATACTAGTGCCAGGCACTTTGTGAAGACCCTGGGCGCAGTAGATAAGCCAAAGGGCAGTGCAGAGAAAGTACAGTTGTGTACACTTACCACAAATGTAGATGTTGAGTGTGTTCACTGTTGCAGTCATTACATTTGGGTAATCTGCTGGCAGGTTGCCCTCAGTTGGCCTGAATATCAAAGTCTTGGGTCCTGCGTCGGTTGCTGTCTCCTCTTCCATGACATCAGGGGGTATAAAACATGCAGCAGACGCCATTTTATTCAGTTTTTCTCGCCCAGATGTCAGGTGCCCCCCCAAATGGGGAGCAAAAAAAAAAAATTTTTTTATATAGATAGATATATATATATATATATATCTATATACACACATACACACACATATATAAAAATAAACAGCAATATAAATGTAAATGCACTTTTAGCAACATAAAATTTACCTTCATCTAAAAGCAAATACACCACAAAGGCTTTAGAATATAGTGAAGGAAAGAGAAGTTCTAGAAAAAAGGGGGATGGCGGGTGGGTAACCCGGACTGCAACAGTGAATACATTTGAATATCTACATTTATGTAAGTATACACAACTGTACCATGTTCTTCGTGTTTCACTGTTAGTCATTACATTTGGGTAGAATCCCAAAGCTATGGATGGAAGGATGGAACTAAATAGCATTAGCAGCGGCTATAAGGCCCTGCAGAACTGCAGTGGCAAAGCCTGCCCTGGTCTTAGAGAAGAGAGGCAAATGATAATGCTTTGTAAAAGTATGAACAGAGCTCCAAGTAGCAGCTTCTATAATGTCTTTGGAACTCCTCTGAGAAAGGCTGCTGAGGTAGAAGCAGCCCTGGTGGAATGTGACCTGATTCCCTTGGGCACTGGTTTACCATGATGCAAGTAGCAGAAACGAATGCAGTGGCTTATCCACTTATAAAGAGTCTGCTTTGATATAGCCTTACCCTCTGATCCTGCAGCAAATGCCACCAGTAGTTGCTCAGACTTTCTTAGAGATTTGGTCCTGTTTAAGTGGAATCTTAGTTGTCTGTGTATGTCCAATGAATGCAGAATCCGCTCCCCCTTGTTCTGCAGATTTGGGTAAAATGTTGGCAGGTGAATAGTTTGGTTAAGAGCTACACTGGATACCACCTTAGGCATAAAGGAAGGATTGGTCCGGAGGGACACCCTGTCCGGGTAAAATGCAATAAAAGTCTCCACAGCCATGAGGGCCTGTAGTTCTGAAACCCTTTCTTGCTTTAGTGATTGCCAAAAGGAAAGCTGTTTTCCAAGATAAAAACTTTATATCCGCAGTAGCTGCTGATTCAAAAGGAGGGAGGGTGAGTTTTTCCAGCACAAAATTGAGGTCTCATGCAGGAGTTGACGATTTTCTGGGAGGCCTTAACTTTTTGACCCCTCTAAGATACTGTTTTAGTAGAGGATGACAAAAAATGGGAGGCTCCGTGTTGTAATGAGCCAAGATGGCAGAGGCATGGATTTTTATTGAAGAAGGCCCTTGTCAAGCATCAGTCAAGTATTGTAAAATCTGAGGAATATTTGGTTTTGCTGTGTCCGTTCCTTGTGCTTGGTTCCAAGCACTGAATCTCTTCCATTTATCAGCATAAGATTTTCTAGTACTAGGCCTTCTGGCTTCCAAAATGACATCCACTACAGATTTCATGAGAGGTGTTGTTTGAATAATTACATGATCAGCCATGCTGCCAGGTTCAGACTTTGGAGCAGAGTGTGCAGAATCTGATTGTTTTGCTGAGACAGTAGATGAGGTATTTGAGGCAAGTACCAAGGAGGGAGTTGACATATTCCTTAGAATTGGGTACCAGTGCTGGCGAGGCCAGTCCGGAGCAATTAGGATCATTTTTGTTTTTTCCTGTCTGACCTTTAGTAAGACCTTGGGGAGAACAGGCAGAGGAGGAAAGGCGTAGACTGATAGGTTTTTCCAACTGAAGGATAGGGCATCCAATTTCCATGCTTGTCTGTGATAAGCCCTTGGCCAGAATTTGTCCAGTTGATAATTTTGGGGAGAGGCAAACAGATCTATATCTGGGCTTCCCCATTTCTGTGTTATCATGCTTAAGACTTGTGGATCCAGTTTCCACTCGTGAGGGTCCAATTAGGTTTCTGCTTGGATCGTCTGCCAGAGTATTTTGATTTCCTGGCAGGAATTGAGCTTGAAGATGTACTTGGTAAGTCAAGGCTGTGTCCCACAATGCCATGGCTGGTCTGCAAAGGGGGTAGGAATGTGTACCCCCCTGCATGTTTATGTACCACATAACCGTGGTGTTGTCCATCTTTCAGTAGTTGTCCTGGATGAAGTAAGTCCTTGAAGGCTGTCAGGGCATTCTGAACAGCTAGCATCTCTTTCTGGTTGATATGCAGATGCATTTATTTTGGGTTCCATATGCCCTGAATGCATCTCTCCACCAGGTGGGCCCCCCCAAGTATAGTCTGTGTGTCTGTAGTTAGGGTTTGGGTGGCAGGGGGTAGAGTGAATGACTGTCCCTTGTTTTGGTGACATGTCTCTGCCCACCAAAAATACTCCTGTTGTAGGCAGGAAATGAGAGGAATCATTGTTTCCAGACTGTGACAATGTTGACTCCATAAATTGTTTAGATACCATTGAAATTTCCTCAAATGCAGTCTTGCATATGGAATTAACAGAGGATGAGGATACTGTTGTTAATAGCGATGATTTTTATTATATAGTCCAACAAGTTAGCGTGTCAAGTAAATGCAAAACAGACTCAGAAATACAGAAATTCAGGTTAAGCGCTTTCATCCGATTAATTCAGACTTCCTCAGAACCAATAGAAACATTGTGGGAATTACATATATACACCATTTGGCGCCAAAAAATATTTAATTATGCAATTAATTATGCTGTAAAACAATATAATCTAAAAATATATACTTTATGTGAATGTAAATGAATTATGCAAGTTATATGAACATATATACAGTATATGCATATAAATTAACTAAATGATATACAAATATACTGTGTGATTAAACCACATTATTGTTTAAAAACATGTTTAAAATCATTACACCTATGGTTTTAAAACCTCCCAACGACCAGCACAACCACAACGAGAGTCGGGGTATGGACAGTATTCGGAGAGCTCAAAAGGACTGTCCAGGCTCAAAAGCCCCAGGTACTGTTCCCACTGTTTTTGATATTTTCAATGTACAGGATTGGTTAAAAAATCCTACGAATCTGAGTTTACATAGAGCACAGGATGGTGCACCAGTGGATGGTGACTCCTACGCTTTAAAACTTGATAAACTGGCTGGACTGATGCACAAACATAAAAAACTGAACATTGAAAACTGTTACCTTTTGGAATGCATTAAGCTAAAAATAGTACCCAAAGGTTTAAGGGTCTGGAAGTACCCTAACAATGTGGAACCGGGTACTGCATTTCATACAGAACTGATTGGTATTTTCAATGATTGTGGCATCAATATTTTGAGGCTTATAATTAAGGAGAATAATAGGAAATTAGAAAAATTAGAAGAAGAAATAACTGTATTAGATGGTTTCATTAAGAATGACATGTTATTTGATATCAGAAGTGAAAAAGAGAGATATCATAGGATAGGCTCAGATACAGATGCCAAATGTATTCCACTCAAACAAAGAAAGATTGACAAATTGAGGAGGGACATGGAAGACTACGAAAATGATGTTAGTTACCCAAAGCCACCTTCTGTAACATGGGAGCACAAAGGGAGGGTGAATAATAACAATAAGGGCAACAACAGAAATGATTTTAGAGTTTTTTCCAACAATTCCTATGACAGGATGGACTATGATTCTGAATTTCCTCCATTAATGAATGAAATACCAACAAGGTAACAATAAACGCTTTCAAAATTTTCAGCAGAGGGGAGGGAGAAGAGGGAGAGGGAGGTATTAGTTAATTCTTTATACACCCTTGCCCCAACCCCTATTTCTTCCCCTACTCAGAATACGACATTTGCAGCCCAACCCGTAGTACGTCAAGAATTGGATGAAGGAATATTACAAACAGGTACTACCTTTTCATTATACAATTTTTCTATTTATAATTTTAGCAACATTCCCATTAATAAAATCCACTTTGATGTTCTCAGTAAAGGTTTTAAATATATTCCCAACACCAAAGGTGACATAGTACAAACTATAATAGATATGAAATTGTTTTTGAGAAAAGTGAACTTACAAGTTACTTTACCCCCCAGGGGATTGGATCCTGTTTCCCAGCAACAAGTTTTAACTAGAAAAAGTACATTCAACCCACCATACCACCCCCAAATAAGAAACTTGGATTCCGTTTTGGAAAAGAAAATTAGGAAAGAATTCAAATTCAGTAAAAAAGAGAACAACATAACGGAAGAATGGAAGATGCTGAATGAGTTAAGACAGAACAATCAAATAAGGATTATGAAACCTGACAAGGGGGGAGGGGTGGTCATCATGGAAAATATCATCTATGATGGAAAAATGAATACCATCCTTGGGGATGACAACAAATACAGGATAGTCTCTCAGAACGAGGTTCTTTTGGCATACCAGAAAATAGACAATATTTTAAATAATATGCTTATGGAGGGCACCATGGATGTGAAATTGCATCAATTTCTTTACGTACCGAAACCGAGGATACCCATCATCTTTGGTATACCCAAGGTACATAAAAATGTTAGTGACCCCCCCTTGAGACCCATTGTGGCAGCCGGCTCCAAGACTCTCCCCATAGCTAAATATGTTGACATCACAACAAAACATATGTGTAATACCAATAAATACATTCTTAAGGATTCTTGGGACCTATTGAGGAACATTACTCCTGAACTATTAACTAATGACTTACTTTTTGTGACAATAGATGTCGTAGACTTATTTTCATGTATTCCCCATAATGAGGGGATGAGGTTTTTTGAGGATATGGTATTTTGGTTAATAAACTCACACACTCAGAGAAAGTAGCAGTTGTTGAATTAATTGAAGTAGTACTAAGGAACAATTTCATTGGATTCAATGATGAATACTACCACCAAATAAGTGGTGTAGCAATGGGTGCGGCACCCACTTATGCTAACATCGTTTAGCAGCATGGAGCGAACTTTGTTTTGAATGCTGGGTATGAGCAATACTGGACGCTTTATAGGCGTTTTTTAGATGACATAGTCATTTTTTGGAAGGGGGGTGTTGAGAAATTTCTAGAGTTTTTTACTTATCTTCAAAACACCACCAATTTCTTAAAATTTACATACACTATGTCTACTGACAGACTACAATACTTAGATGTAGAAATATATAAGAATGGGAATAATACGGACTTTGAAACTAAGGTCTTTTGAAAAAGCACCTTCTGCAATTCATTTTTACATTTTACTAGTGCACACCCCCCACACTGCAAAAGGAATATTGTTAAAGGACAATTTGTGAGGGGGTGTCGCATGACTAGTAAAAATGAGGATTTTGTCAAAGAATGTAACACACTAGAAGGAATGTTTTTAGCTAGGGGCTATCCACAAGAATTTATTTCTAATATTAGAAGGGAAGTGGAACTGAACAGACCTACAAAATTCCAGCCCATCAAGGGCAAAGGACTTATCTGTTCAGACATTAACATTCCACCACAGGAGAAAATGAATAATACTAGGGACAAGGATGAAGATCAGTACAAATCAGCTTTGGTTATGGAATTCAATTCATTTAACACTGAAGTTAAAAAGATTTTCCAGAAGGAATGGAACAATTTTATTGCTTTTTCTGACCTTCAGAACATTAATAAGAATATACCAAAAATAGTATACAAAAATGGCAAAAGTATCAAAAAGTTGCTAGAACACAACAAATGGAACACCAGGGAAGTCTCTGCCAAAATGGCCACACCTGTCACAAGGCAGGAACATTCCAGTGTGGTCATTGCAACCAATGTCCATATATTAGTAATAAGGCTAAGGTTGCCATAACAGCAAGGGATTGCAACATAAATGCAACAGGTCACTTCAATTGTGATTCTCAAGGTGTGGTATACGTAGCTCTGTGTTCACAATGCGATTCCTACTACGTAATAAAAACAGAAAGAGCATTGAGGAAGAGAATCTACGAACACATCTACGATATATCTAAGAAAAAAGAAACTAATGCTTTATACAAGCACACATTAGTCTGTGGGAATTCTAGTTTTACTTTCTTTGTGGCAGAACAGGTCAAGAAAGAAACAAGGGGAGGCCTGTGGGAGGAAAGACTAGAATCCAAAGAGTTGTGGTGGCAGATTTTTTTGGAAGCGACAAGCGATCCAGGGCTGAATGATCATATATCTCTAAGCTCAGTACTAAAATTAAGAGCAGCTAGAATTTAGATGGTCAGTAATAGCCTAGTAAGAACAGCAGATGGTGCTATTTTAACCATGATTTTTTTATTGAGTAAGACAAGGGGAATGAATTATTTACTGAAACAAGATTTTAACTATTTATTTAAATATTTATTGATTCTTTTATAGTTTTTAAGTTTGAGTATTTATCACAAACAAATGGTTTTAAACACAGCAAACAAAATGAATTGTGTATTTATTGTTATGAGCATCAAAGTGTTTTTATCTTTTCTCAATTAGTTTTTTTTGAGTGAATTTTTATTAATTAGTTAATGGGATTATTAAGTAAAGGGTTTTATTGGTTACTTTCAACCACATGAATGTATAAAATGTGTTGTTTTTAAATGAATGGTTGTCTGATGAAGTCTTACAGTTGGATGTAGACTCTGATCTTTTAACAGCGTTTACGTTTTATCTGTGTTCTACTCTGGTTTTGTGAATAAAATCCGTGTGTTCGCTGTTTGAAGACTGTTTCCTTGCTTTTGGATTATTAAAATCATTATAGAAAAATCCAATTCTAAAAATTGCTTACAACATAGATTTCTAATATATAAAGTATTTATAAAATATTTATAGAATGTTTATAAAAATGGCTAAGCTACTATGTGGTACTAAATTACTCTTATTTCATTAATAAGAAGGGTTTTAAACTAATGTAATCATTAATACCTGGGGGAGTAGTGGCATCTAAAGACAAAGCAAAAGACATTCAGATTTCACAACAGAAAATAGTTAAACAAAGTACATATGTTCCAATTGCTAATCCATTGGTGTATGCATTTGAGAAAGTGGTATGTAGGGAAATATACGAACTTGACTTTAGTATAAAAAAGAAAAAGACATATAGCCACATTGACGCGTTTCAGGACAATTTAACCAAGGAAGAGAGGAAAACCTTAGATAGTCTTATCATGAATAAGAACATTCGCATCATGAAGCCAGATAAGGGGGGGGGGGGTATTGTTATTTATGACACACATCAATATCAAAAAGAGATACAAGAGATCTTATTTCATTCTGGCAATTATGAGGAAGTGTCCATCAACCAAATCAACATAGGTTATCATAGGATTGATTTGGTCATTGAAGAGTATTTGTTGGACAACCGTATCACCAATGACACATATAACTTTATCAGAATTGAGTACCCAAAGATGGCATGCATTGTTGGTATACCCAAGCTACATAAATGTATGAATAAACCCCCATTTAGACCAATTATTTCTGGATCCCAGTCTAAAACTTTTAACATTGAGGTAGTAATTGACCATTGGACAAAGCATATTTATAGTAATGTCCCCCATTTGATCAAAGATTCTTGGGACTTTCTAAGTAAATTGACATCAGATATATGGAGAGAGGACATAACCTTCATCACTATTGATGTCAAGGATTTATATTCATGCATTCCCAATACCATTGGACTAGAATATTTTTGCAACGGTTTATGGAAATTTTCTGGGTTAACTTGGGACAAGATAAATTTAATCGTTGACATGATGAACCTTATCTTAGACCATAACTATATCCAATATCTAGGAGAGTATTTTAAACAAACGAGAGGGATTGCTATGGGTGCCTCTTGTGCACCCATATTTGCTAACATGGTTATGTTAGAGTGGGAACACAATTTTGTATTCACTAGTGAATTTTACAAATATATATCCCTCTACTCCAGATTTTTGGATGATTTATTTATTATATGGAACGGACCCAGTGACATTATACCTCAATTTATTACGTATTTGAATAACACGACTGAATTTTTGAAATTTACTTACCAAACCAGTAATGAAGGGATTCCATATTTAGATACCTTCATCAGAAAAGAAGAAGGTGGTTTTTCATCCAGACTGTATAGGAAGCCAACATTCTCTAATGATTACATCCAATTCGGGAGCAATCATCCCCCCCCATATTTTTAAGAATGCTGCGAAGGGGCAGTGTATTCGTGCAGCAAGGATTTCATCCTTATGGAAAGACATGGACAACGAACTGAATCTCATATATAAAATGTTCATGGATCGGGAATATCCCAAAGGAATGCTTGATGATGTAGTTGGCTATGTTAAAAACCAATGGGGCAAAAAATACCCACCTCTATTAGGGGTAGTTAGACCCAAAAAAGTCACAACCCAGCAGGAGAATAGAATGGTATGTGCCATCATGTTCAATGCATATACCAATATTGTAAAAGAGATTTTACGTAAACATTGGGAACTATTAACAAATACAGAGATGATAGGTCCAATAGTAGGGAACCACCCAGTAGTAGTATTAAAAACATCCAAAAACATCAAAAAGATTTTGGAAAGTGGTTCATACACCAAAAACACAGACCAAGGAAAAAAGGGCACCAGAAAATGTGGGGTATGCCGACAATGTAAATACATTAATGAGAGTAAAACTATTTCTCTCAATAATGGTATAAAAAGTAATTGTAGATGTGTAGCAGGAAATTGTAATTCTCAGAGGGTGGTATATCTTGCATGCTGCACTTGCTGTTCAGCCTACTACGTGGGGAAGACTGAGAGGAAGTTAAAAACTCGCATTTACGAGCATATGTACAAAGTGGAAAAAGGTGATATGAAAAATGCCCTCAGTAAACATGCGATTGATAAGGGGAGAGAACACACATTTACATTCACTATTATAGATAAAGTTGAGAGTACACTTGACATAGGAAATTGGAAAGTATATCTTAGCTTATTAGAAAGCAAGTGGCAGATTGTATTAGATGCCACTACTCCCCCAGGTATTAATGAATACATTAGTTTAAAACCCTTCTTATTAATGAAATAAGAGTAATTTAGTACCACATAGTAGCTTAGCCATTTTTATAAACATTCTATAAATATTTTATAAATACTTTATATATTAGAAATCTATGTTGTAAGCAATTTTTAGAATTGGATTTTTCTATAATGATTTTAAACATGTTTTTAAACAATAATGTGGTTTAATCACACAGTACATTTGTATATCATTTAGTTAATTTATATGCATATACTGTATATATGTTCATATAACTTGCATAATTCATTTACATTCACATAAAGTATATATTTTTAGATTATATTGTTTTACAGCATAATTAATTGCATAATTAAATATTTTTTGGCGCCAAATGGTGTATATATGTAATTCCCACAATGTTTCTATTGGTTCTGAGGAAGTCTGAATTAATCGGATGAAAGCGCTTAACCTGAATTTCTGTATTTCTGAGTCTGTTTTGCATTTACTTGACACGCTAACCTGTTGGACTATATAATAAAAATCATCGCTATTAACAGTATCCTCATCTCTGTTCGAGCTAGTGGTGTTGTGACTGCAACGTACATTTGTGGTTTGCTAATTTTGCATATGGAATTAGTAGAATGCAGGATGCCATGAACCCCAAAGCCTGCAGAATTTGTCTTGCAGATAACTGGGTTTTTGTTGACATCTGTTTGAAGTATATAGTCAGTTGCCTTTGTTTGTCTGGTGTAAGGTAAGCCATCTGGGCAGTTGTATTCAAGCTTGCACCCAGGAATGTAATTTTTTGAGAGGGTACCATTTGTGATTTCTTTTCGTTTGTGTACCCTAGGCATGTTAGAAGCCTTTTTACAAATGCCAGATGTTGAAGAATGTCCTTGTTTTCTGCTTGAATGAGACAGTCGTCCCAAGTAAGGATAGATTTGTATGCTTCTTTGTCTGCAAAATTCAATTACTGGTGCCAGGCACTTTGTAAAGACCCTGGGCACAGTAGATAAGCCAAAGGGCAGTGCAGAGAATTGGTAATTCATAAAACCTGCCTTGAAGCGGAGGTATCTTCTGCACGATTCCCTTATTGGGATATGCAGGTATGCCTCAAGTCTAGAGTCACTAACCAAGTGCTCCTGCCCAGCATGGGCAGTAGCTGTTGTAAAGTCAGCATTTTGAATTTTGGAATGTCCAAGAACGTGTTCAAAATCGATAAGTCCAGTATTGGACGCCAGGCATTGTCTTTTCTGGGTACCAGGAACAGTCTTGAATAAAAACCTTGTCCTTTTTCCTGTTCTGGTACTGGTTGAATAGCCCCCATATCCATGAGGGGCGTAACTTGTTTCTGAGCCTCCGCCCATTGATTTTGTGGCAGATCTGGCCAACCGTTTGGAATTGGCAAAGCATGGAAATGAAATCTGTACCCCTGGGATACTATGTTTAATACCCACTTGTCCTGGGTAATTAACTGCCAATTTTGAGCATGAAGTGCTAATTTCCCCCCAAGGGGGCTGCCAAAAGATAAGTGCTTGGTGATGGTAGACGGAAGTCATTGAGATTGCTTACTGTAGGGTTGTGCTTTGTTTCCTCCAGATTTGGAGGTAGAGGCAACCCCACTGCTTTGACCTGTAAGAACCCTGTGATTGGTGTCTAGAGCCTTTTGAGTGCCTGGATTTGCTTTGAGAGGCTCTGTTGGACATGGGAAAGGACCAATTTTTAGTAGGCCAGTGCCTACTGAACCTGGGTGGCTACACTTGTAAGAAATCTTTTACAGTTTGCATAGACTTAGCTTTGTTTTCCATTTTCTTTAAAATCTTTTCTGCCTTATTACCAAACAGAGTATCATGCTGTAAAGGTGCATCCAACAATTTAGCTTTAACATAAGGCAGATTTTGCACCTTGAGCCAGGCATGCCTTCTAATCACAGATCCAGAAACTGCGGCCCTGCAAGAGGCCTCCGAGGAATCAAAACCACATTGCAAAGTATACTTTCCAATCTGTTCTGCTGCATGCAATACTTCCTGTAATTCTTTATTTTCCGCAAAATCAGAAATCATAATTTTCTGTTTCAATAGACCCATAACATGCTGTTGATATTTAAGCATATGAAAAGTACAGTTGTGTACCTACCATAAATGTAGATGTTCGTGTGCATTCACTGTTGCAGTCATTACAATTGGGTTATCCTGCTGGCAGGCTACCCGCAGTTGGCCTGAATTCTAAAGTCTAGGTCCGGCGTCGGTTGCTGTCGCTTCCTCCCTGACGTCAGTGCGCAAGGGGTATAATAGAAGCAGCTGACGCCATCTTCTTCAGTTTTTCTTGCCCCAGATGTCAGGTGCCTCCAAAAGGGTAGGCTAAAAATGTCTGTAAAGCATGCATGCACCCAGTAACAAGTTTCCTTCATCTACAAGCAAATACACCACATAGGTTGTATAGAACAGAGAAGTACAGATAAGGTCCAGCAAAGATAAGTGGGGGGGATGGTGGGTGGGTAACCTGGACTGCAACAGTGAATACACTCGAACATCTACATTTATGGTAGGTACACAACTGTACTATGTTCGTGTTTCACTGTTGCAGTCATTACAATTGGGTTGAATCCCAAAGCTAAGGTTGGGAGGCTGGAACTAAATAGAATTAGCAGTGACTATGAGGCCCTGCAGGACTGCAGTGGCAAAGCCTGCCCTGGATTTGGAGTAGAGTGGTAAGTGGTAGTGCTTTGTGAAAGTGTGCACTGAACTCCAGGTTGCAGCCTCTAAAATGTTTTTGGTTGGTACTTCTCTGAGGAAGGCTGCTGAAGTGGCTGCTGCTCTGGTTGAAAGTGGCCTAATGCCCTTAGACACTGATTTGCCATGTTAAGAATAGCATAAACGAATGCAGTGACCTATCCATTTTGAAATAGTCTGCTTTGAGATGGCCTTTCCTTGTGATCTTGCAGCGTATGCTACCAATAATTCCTCAGTCTTTCTGAAAGCTTTGGTTCTGTCTAAGTAGAAGCGCAGTTGCCTGTGTATGTCCAAAGAATGCAGAAGTTTCTCACCCTTATTCTGTGGGTTTGGATAAAAGGTAGTCAAATGGATAGTTTGGTTGAGGGCCACAGTGGACACTACCTTAGGCATAAATGTGGGGTTTGTCCTTAGAGCAACCCTATCTTGATGGAAAATGATAAAAGGTACCACAGCCATGAGTGCCTGCAACTCGTCTTGCAGAGGTTATTGCTAGGAGCAGAGCTGTTTTCCATGATAAAAATTTTATATCAGCTGGCTCAAAAGGAGACAGAGTGAGTTTTTCCAAGACATAATTGAGGTCCTATGCAGGTACTGGTGATCTCCTTGGGGGCCGTAAGTTTTTGGCTCCTCTGAGGTACTGTCTTAATAAAGGATGAGAAAAAATAGGTGGCTCTGTATTGTAATGAGCTGAGATGGCAGAGGCATGAATCTTAAATGATGAAAAGGAAAGGCCTTTGTCCAGCTTCTCAGTTAAGTATTGCAAAATTTGAGGGATATTTGGAGCCATCATGTCAATTCCTTGTGCCTGGTTCCAAGCACAGAATCTCTTCCATTTTTCTGCATAAGATTTTCTGGTATTGGGTCTCCTGGCCTCCAAGATAACATCCATCACCGCTTTAGAGAGAGGTGTGTTTTGAAAAGCTACATTATCCACCATGCTGCCAGATTTAAGGTCCTGAGTTGGCTGTGTAGGATCTGATTGTTTTGTTGTGTCAGTAACTGAGGAATTTGAGGCAATGTCCATGCTGGGCATTGAGTCAAGTTCCTTAGGATTGGGTACCAGTGCTGGCGGGGCCAGTCTGGGGCAATCAGTATCATTTTTGGCTTCTCTTGTCTAACCTTTAGGAGTACCTTGGGGAGGAGAGGCAGTGGGGGAAAGGCAAATACTGTTAAGTTTTTCCAGCTGAAAGATAAGGCATCCACTTTCCATGCTTGCCTGTGATAAGTCCTTGTGCAGTATCTCTGTAGTTGGCAGTTGTGAGGGGAGGCAAAAAGGTCTATGTCCGGGCATCCCCAATTCCTTGTTATGTTGAAGACTTGTGGATCCAACTGCCACTTGTGGGGATCCATGAGGTTTCTGCTTAGTTCGTCTGCCAGAGTATTTATATTTCCTGGCAGGAATTCTGCTTGCAGATGTACTTGGTAAGTCAATGCTGTGTCCCACAAAGTCATGGCTAGTCTGCAAAGGGGGTAGGAATGTGTGCCTCCCTGTTTATGTACCACGACTGTAGTATTGTACGTCTATCAGTAGCTGTCCTGGATGAAGTAGGTCCTTCAAGGCTGTCAGGGCATTTTGAACAGCTAGCATCTCTTTTTGATTGATATGTAGATGCATTTGGATTGCGGACCATGAGCCCTGAATACATCTTCCTGCCATGTGGGCCCCCCAAGCATAATCCGATGCATCTGTTGTCAATGTCTGCCTGGCTGAGGGTATGGTGAATGGCTGCCCCTTGTTGTGGTGGCAGGCCTTTGCCCACCATCGAAACTCCTGTTGCAGGTAGGGAATAAGTGTAATTATTGTTTCCAGGCTGTGGTAATGTTGAGTCCAAACACTTTTTAGATACCATTGTAGTTTCCTCATATGCAGTCTTGCATATGGAATTAGCAGAATGCAGGATGTCATGAAGCCCAAAGCCTGCAGAATTTTTCTTGCAGTTAACTGGGTGTTTGTTGCCAACTTTTTGAAATAGGTAGTCAGTTGCCTTTGTTTGCCTGGCGTGAGAAGCCATCTGGGCAGTTGTATTTAAGCTTTCACCCAGGAATATTATCTCTTGATAGGGCACAAGTTGTGATTTCTTTTCGTTTACTGTGTACCCTAGGCATGTTAATAATCTTTTTACAAACGCCAGATGCTGTAGTAGTATGCCCTTGTTCTCTGCTTGAATAAGGCAGTCGTCCAAGTAAGGATATATTTGTATTCCTCTTTGTCTGCAAAATGCAATTACTGGTGCCATGCATTTTGTGAAGACCCTGGGTGCAGTAGATAAGCCAAAGGGCAGTGCAGAGAATTGGTAGTGGACTGAGCCAGCTATGAATCTGAGGTATCTTCTGCATGATTGTCTGATTGGGACATGCAGGTATGCCTCTTTTAGGTCTAAAGTTAAAAGCCAAGCCTTCTTGCCCAGGATGGGCAGAAGCTGCTGGAGAGTCAACATTTTGAATTTTGGAATATCCAGGTATGTGTTTAGTATAGACAGGTCCAGTACTGGCCTCCAGGCTTTGTCCTTCCTGGGCACCAAGAAAAGTCTTGAATAAAATCCTTGTCCCTGCTCTTGCTGTGGTACTTGTTGAATGGCCCTCATGTCCATTGATTTTTTGGCAGGTCTGGCATACCGATTGCCCTTGGCAGGGTGTGAAAGTGGAACCTGTAACCTTGTGACACTATGTTCAAGACCCATTTGTCCTGGGTGATTAGGAGCCAGTTTTGAGAAAAAAGTGCTAGTTTTCCCCCTAAAGGAAGTGCCAGAAGATAAGTGCTTGGTGCTGGCAGGGGGAAGTCATTGGGTCTGCTTTCTGTATGGCTGTGATTTGTCTTCTCCGCTTTTGGACGTAGAAGCACCCCATTGTTTAGACCTGTATGAGCCTTGGGGCTGGGATCTGCCTCTAGGGCGTCTGTATCTTCCTCTTTGTGGCCTGTCTGACACTGGAACGGACCAATTCTTTGTAGGTCAGTGTCTGCTTAATCTTGGAGGCTGTACCTGTAAGAAATCCTTGACTGCATAGATTTGGCTTTGTCCTCCATTTTCTTCAACATCTCTTCTGCTTTAACACCAAACAAGGTATCATGCTGTAATGGAGCATCCAATCATTTTGCTTTAACATGATCAGGCAGTTTCTGTTCCTTTAACCAAGCATGCCTCCTAATGACAGAACCCATAACAGCGGCTCTACAGGAGGCCTCCAAACAATCAAAACCACATTGTAAAGTATGCTTCCTAACTTGTTCAGCTGCATGCAATAAATCCTGCATTTCTTTATTTTCTGCACAATCAGAATTTGACAACATTTTCTGTTTAAGCAGCGACATAATGTATTGCTGATATTTAAGCATATGAAACTGACAATTTAAAGCAATTATAGCCAAGGTAGCAGAAGTGAAAATCTTTTTTCCCCATCTGTCCAGTGCCCTGGAAATCTCTGTCAGAGGGGGTAGGGTTTTTTGCAGTGGAAGCCTTGACCCCCTTGGGACCCTGAGAGATAGTTTCGGGGTCAGCAGCAGGGTTTTTAAAAAGAAATGTATGTGAATCCGGAACCCTGTAGTATCTGTCTGGCTTAACAGGAGCTGGAGGTAGAGTCAGGAGTCAGACTGGACTCTGGGAATACATCATCTACAATGTCTAACACAGGTGGAATGGCAAGGTGCCTGTGCTGAGGTAGTAAAAGGAAGTCTGAGCCCTTTTCTTAGATTCTGAGTAATCTTGGCTCACCCAGTGGAGATGCTCCCTCATGGTATGCAGGGTTTCCCCAAAAGAGTAATGCTCAGGAGGAGAAGCTGAAGGGATAGATTCTTCAGCATTAGAATCCTCATAGGGAGGAAGAGGGTATTCATGTTCAGAAGAGGAATCAGAAGAAATGGAAACCTGATCTGAAGATTCATATTCTACCTCTTGCCTAGGCCTCTTGTCAGGAGGGGGATGAGAATCCCTGATCAAAGTAATCAGGTCTTCGGCCATTTTGAGCATCTGTTTTTTAGGCATGGAGGCCTGTCCATGGGGCTGTTCTACTGTTTCTTTGTCTTTAAAGCTGCTTTAGTCTTTGCCTTTGAAGCTGAAGTAGTTTTAACATACAATTGTGTAGGTCTGAAAATGCCCTCAGAAGCCGATGCCTGCTCAGCGGCTCTGGACCCACCTGAGGGAATGGTTTCCGAAAGTCTAATACCTTGAGTTTCTATAGGCCTGGTTGACTCCACGTGAGAGTCGGGGCTCTAAAGTAGCGGTCGTCAGGGGAGGCGAAGGCGCCTCACTGAGAACCGACGACTGGCCTAGAAGAAGCCTCATCGGTTTTGGACCTCGGATGCCTGTCCCTCTCTTTTTCTTTGCATTTTCTGTAAACTCCGGTAGTCGGCTGTTCCGACGGCATTATATAATTAAATCTTCTGCCAAAGTAATGAAAAGCAAAGTCGTACCGACGCTTAATAGTGCGCTTGTTAAATCTAGCACAAAACAGACAACTAGCAACGTCGTGGTCAGGGCTTAGGCAAGGAATACAGTAAGAATGAAAATCCTTATGAGGTAGTTGCTTCCCACAAGAAATACAATTATTAACTTTTTCTGACATTGGTCTGGAGCAAGAAAAAAAAAAAAAAAGTTTCCCCAACTGGGTACTTAGCTTTTAATGAAGCCTTCGGATCTGAAATTCAAATTTGAAAATCTCAGGAGTCTGTCGACCGGCACTTGCGAACTGCTTTTTCTTCGGGCACCACGCAGCAAGAAAGACTGAAGAAAACGGCGTCAGCTGCATCTATTATACCCCTGTCGCTCTGACATCAGGGAGGAGGCGACTGCAACCGATGCCGGACCTAGACTTTGGAATTCAGGCCAACTGCGGGTAGCCTGCCAGCAGGATAACCCAACTGTAATGACTGCAACAGTGAAACACTATGAACATCTGGCAGTTTAAGGCTCTAATTGCCAAGGTTGCAGAAGTATAACCCTTCTTTCCCCATCTATCCAGCGCCCTGGAATCTCCATCAGCGGGGGTAGGATTTTTGGCTGTAGTGGTCTTTACACCTTTGAGACCCTGTGAGACAGTTTCAGGATCAGCAGCACGATTTTTAGAAATTTGTGGGAGTCAGGAACTATGTAATATCTGTCTGGCTTACTAGGAGCTGGAGGTAGGCAATCAGGAGTCATGTTAGATTCCGAAAACACATCATCTACAATGTCTAATACAGGTGGTATAGCCAAAGGCCTATGCTGACGAAGAAGGAAATCCCTAAGCCTCTTTTTTTTTGATTCAGAGAAATCCTGACTCTCCCAATGAAAATGTTCCCCTTAAAGTATGCAAGGTTTCTCCAAAAGAACAATCCTCAGGAGGAGATGCAGATGGAATGGATTCTTCTGCATCTGAATCCTCATTGGGTGCTATAGAAACTTCCTGATCAGAAGAGGAATCAGAAGAAATAGAAACCTGAAGATTCATAATCAGTGTCTTGCCTAGGCCTCCTAGCGCGGGGGGGGTTGTGAAACCCTGATCAAGGTAATCAAGTCCTCAACCATTTTGATCTATTTTTTAGGCTTAGGGGCCTGAGCACGTGGCTCATGCGTCATTTTTTTAGACTTAGAAGTTGATTTTGTTTTTGAAGCTGGCATCGGTTTTATATAAAAATGTTGAGGCCTGAAAACACCCTCAGAAGCCAGTGTCTGCTCAGCAGCTCCGGACCCATCTGAGGAAGAGACATCCGCGGGTTCAATACTCTGAGAATCTTGCAGCATACCGGACTCCACATGCGTCTCGGTAGAGGCCTGCGACTCAAAAGTAGCGGGTATCAGGGGCTGCAAAAGCACCTCACTGAGTACCGGCGACTGGTTTAGGAGAAGCTTTGTCAAAGGTTTTGGACCTCGACGGTCTGTCTTTTTCTTTGCGTTTTTTGTGTACTCCGGTAGTCGGAGAGCTATCAGACGACATTTCAGGGTAATTAAATCTGGAACGAAAATATTTAGAAGCAAAAATATACCAACGCTTAATAGTGCGTTGGTTAAATCTAGGACAAAACCGACAGCAAGGCACATTATGATCTGGGCCTAGGCAAGGAATACAGTACAAATGAAAATCCTTATGAGGTATTTGCTTCCCACAAGTAATGCAATTATCTTTTACTGACATCGGTAAGGAACAAGAAAAAGTTTCCCCAATGGGGTACTTAGCTTTAATTGAAGACTTCGGTTCTGAAACTCGAATGCGAAAATTTCAGGAGTCGGCCGACTGGCACTTGCGAACTGCTTCTGCTTCGGGCACCATGCGGCAAGAAAGACTGAATAAAATGGCGTCGGTTCCATGTTTTATACCCTTGACGTCATGGAAGGAGAGACAGCAACCGACGCAGGACACAAGACTTTGATATTTAGGCCGACTGAAGGCAACCTGCCAGCAGATTACCCAAATGTACTGACTGCAGTGAAACACGAAGAACATCTGGTAACGCAAATAGCCTGCTTTGAAGCAGAGGTATCTTCTGCAAGATTCCCTGATTGGGATATGCAGGTAAGCCTCTTTTAGTTCTAGAGTTACCAACAAGGCATCCTTGCCTAGCATAGGCAGTAACTGTTGTAGAGTTAGCATCTTGAATGTTGGAATGTCCAGGAATGTATTTAGAATGGATAAGTCCAGCACTGGATGCCATGACTTGTCTTTTCTGGGTACCAAAAAAAGTCTTGAATAAAAACCTTGTCCTTTTTTTCCTTTTCTGGTACTGGTTGAATAGCCCCCATATTCATGAGGGACACAACTTGTTTCTGGGCCTCTGCCCACTGATTTGGAGGCAGATCTGGCCATCCGTTTGGGATTGGCAACGTGTGGAAATAAAATCTGTATCCCTGGGATACTATATTTAAGACACACTTGTCGTGGGTAATTAGACGCCAATTACGTGCATGAAGTGCCAGTTTTCCCCCTAAAGGGGCTGCCAAAAGTTTGGTGCTTGGTGATGGCAGAGGATTGAGACTGTTTACCGTAGGGATGTGCCTTGTTACTTCCAGATTTGGAGGTGGAGGCACCCCATTGTTTTGTTCTATAAGTTCCTTGTGACTGAAACCTGGAGCCTTTAGAGTGTCTGGGTTTGACCTGAGCGGCTCTGGTGAGTACTGGAAAGGACCAATTCTTATTAGAACAGTGCCTGCTGAACCTGGACGGCTGCACTTGTAGGAAATCTTTTACAGTTTGCATAGATTTAGCTTAATCTTCCATCTTTTTCAAAACTTCTTCTGCCTTATTACCAAATAGACTGTCCTGTTGTAAAGGAGCATCCAACAATTTTGCTTTAACATGATCAGGCAGACCTTGAGCTAAGCATGCCTTCTTACCACAGATCCAGTTACAGTGGCCCTGCAAGAGGCCTCCAAGGAATCAAAACCACATTGCAAAGTATGCTTTCCAACTTGTTCAGCTGAAAGCAATAAATCCTGTAACTCCTATTTTCCACACAATCAGAAATCAACATAATTTTCTGTTTAAGTAAGCACATGACATGCTGCTAATATTTAAGCATATGAAATTGACAGTTTAAAGCCCTGATTGCCAAAGTTGCAGACGTGTAAACCTTCTTATCCCATCTATCCAGCGCCCTGGAGTCTCTATCAGAAGGGGTAGGATTTTTAGCAGTAGAAGCCTTAATGCCCTTGGGACCCTGAGAAATGGTTTCAGGGTCAGCAGTAGAGTTTTTAAAAAGGAATTTGTGGGAGTCAGGAACCCTGTATTACCTACCTGTCTGGCATACTAGGAGCCGGAGGCAAAGAATCAGGAGCCATTCTGGATTCTGAGAAAACATCAACAATGTCTAGAACAGGAGGTAGAGCCAAAGGCCTATGCTGAGGAAGAAGGAAATCCCTAAGCTTCTTTTTAGATTCTGAAAAATCCTGACTCTCTCAGTGAAAATGTTCCCTTAAGGTATGTAAAGTTTCTCCATAAGAAAAATCCTCAGGAGGAGAAGGGATGGATTCTTCTGCATCAGAGTCCTCATAAGGTGGAATAGATAATTCCCGATTAGAAGAGGAATCAGAAGAAATGGAAACCTGATCTGATGATTCATAATCAGTGCCTTGCCTAGGCCTCTTAGCAGGAGGGTGATGGGAACCCCTGATCAAGGTAATTAAATCCTCAGTCATTTTGATAATTTGTTTTTTAGGCATAGGGGCCTGTGCACGTGGCTCAAGCTTCGTTTTTTAGACATAGAAGTTGATTTTGGCCTAGGTTTTGAAGATGGCGTTGGTTTAATATACAAATCTTTAGGCCTGAAAACACCCTCAGAAGCCGGTGCCTGCTCAGCGACTCCGGACCCATCTAAGGTAGAGACATCCGCGGGTTCAATACTTAAAGTGTCTCGCGGCATATCGGACTCCGAATGGGTCTCAGTAGAGGCCTGCAAATCAAAAGTGGCGGGCATCAGGGGCTGCGAAAGCGCCCGTGTACCGGCAAACCAGTGACTAGCTTAAGAGAAGCTTAGTCATCGGTTTTGGACCTCGACGGTCTCTGTCTTTTTCTTTGCATTTTTTTGTGTATTCCGGTAGTCGGATTGCTAACAGATGACATTTCTGGATAGTTGAATCTTGAGCCAAAATATTTAGATGCAAAAATATACAGACGCTTAATAATGCGTTGATTAAATTTAGCACAAAACCGACAGCAAGGCATGTTGTGGTCAGAGCCTGGGCAAGGAATACAGTACAAATGAAAATCCTTATGAGGTATTTGCTTCCCACAAGTAATACAATTATTAACTTTTACTGACATTGGTAAGGAGCAAAAAAAAGTTTCCCCAATGGGGTACTTAGCTTTAGGTTGAAGACTTAGTTTCTGAAACTCGAAAATGAAAATTTCAGGAGTCAGCCGACCGGCACTTGCGAAATTCTTCTGCTTCCGACACTACGGCAAGAAAGACTGATGAAAATGGCGTCAGCTGCATGTTTTATACCCCTGACGACCTGACATCATGGAAGAAGGGACAGCAACCGACACAGGACCCAAGACTTTGTTAATCAGGACGACTGAGGGCAACCTGCCAGCAGATTACCCAAATGTAATTACTGTAACAGTGAAACACGAAGAACATCACAGGGAAGGTGTTACGATGACAGGTGGGCCAATTGCAGGAGAATGCTTCCCTTGGTGACTGTCCCTCTGGAGAAACTATGCTGAAGAATGGGCATTTGATGTTGAACAGTAAATCAAAAAGATCATAAGGTTTATCCCCTTTTCTTGAAAGTGCTTTTCACGGCATGGGTCCATTGACAGAGAAAGCAGGATTTATCTGCTCATTTTGTCAGCAATCACAATGGATGCCCTCGAAACAAGTGTTGCCACAAAAAAGTGACGCAAGACCAACATCCTCTTACAAATTCAAGATTCTCAGCACAGGGTGCTAGGATCAGGTTACCCCCCCCCCCCACTTGCTGATATACCATATCATTGCCATGTTTGGTTGTACAGCACTCGCACCCCCTCCCTAAAAGGCAGCAGGTCCTCAAATGCCTGCAATGCAAAGAAGAATGTTCATTAACAACACTGATGTGCATTGAAGTCTCTTCCATTCCATAAACCTTTAACAGTCATCATGAAGTACCCCAATGGTCACTGGTGCTTTGGGAATCAGCATGGCAAAGGGAGCCTCAACTGACCAATTTCAAGGGTTGGTCCACCACTGTGGTCTCCACTTGACAAAATCAATGTGTACACAAGCGGTTGTAAAGCTTGATTCACTACATCCAAAGTGCCCACTCTAAAATCCTCATCCTGAGCCTGGCTTAAGGTACCATTTGGATGGATGTGGCCATTACACCCAGCACCTTCAGAACAGCTACCACTGAAAGTTTATCCAGAGATATCAATTGTGTTACCAACTCGGGTACGGCTGAAATACTCTCCTAGTGAAGTATTGCCAGTTGTTGCAGTGTGTTTATGTGACAGCCAAAGAATACTATGTCCTGAGACAGCTGAAGGATGGACTTTGACAGGTTGATGGCAATCCCCAAGGAATGAGATCGGGAGCAAGTGTAGTCTTGCATCCACTAATTGATTCCTGGCTGACTGTACAAATAGCAATCATTCCAATATGGGAAAATGTAGATCCCTAGAAGTCAAGTGCGCTATGAATGGGGCCATGTATTTAGTGAAAACCCGAAGGGGAAGTGACTGCTTACAAGAAGGAGCCAAAGGCACCTCCAGGACTCTCCGTTTATTTCTGTACAGATAAGTTTCCTGGAGTTCCACAGAACACATCCAGCCTCCTGCAATTAGACATGCCACAAATTACTGCACTGACACCATCCAGGAGAGTCTCCATTACATGCTTGACATCCAGGAAAGTCTCCATTACATGCTTGAGTCAACTATGTCCCATAAATCAGTCATGGGTTTTGAGCCTTCTTGGGCACTAAAGACTCCATCCATCCATTCTCAACCCCTTTTTCCCATTTTTACACATGGGGTCAGGGTGTCACCCACAGTGACAATCATCTTGAGCCAAGGTTTACACTGTCGGGTGGTTAGCCTTGTTACAGTAGTTCATCTGTAGCACTCGCTCACATGCACACTTCACACTTACAGCCAATTTAGTGTATCCAATCCACCTACTGCATGCATTTGGAATGCGAGAGGAAACCCACGGGACCACAGGGTGGACATGCAGACTAAGCACAGAAGGCACCCCACCCAAGAATCGAACTGGAGAACCTCTTGCTGTGAGGTGACAACACTAACCACTGCACCACTACAGCCGCCCTTCTTGGGCACTAAAGAATGTGAAAAAAAATTCCAATCTTTGGTCTTCAGATCCTCTTTGGTCCAAACAAGACCCTCGGGATGGCTCTTTGCCAAGAAGTGCTTGCAACACATTTTTTGTTGTCTCTCTGGGTGGTACTGTAAAACAGACTAGATTATCAGTGCTTTTGTGGAAAAGGGTATAAAATGGCCTGTGGTTACAATTCTCCTTACTCAAATTCGACTTGATGGACCATCCATACTATGCAAGCAGCTGTATCCCCCAACTGTCTCCATAGGGGAGCAGTTGGGCAGCCCTTCAGGCATCATAGGAGCAAAATCGCAAAAGGATCCTCCAACTCCCTGGGTATTTGTACTACCGCCACCTCTGCAGCTTTACTGGTCTGAAACTCCTCCCTAACCAGAGAGTTTCTATTCAGTTACTGTCTCCTGAATAGGTTGTTCGGACTTTCAGAACCACAAACATTTAGATCCTTTTTAGTTGTGCTGGAAAGGTCTTCTGGGGGCTGAGAACTTAATCCCAACTGCAGCGAGTGTTTTGACCTGTTGCTCACATGTAGTACAGCCTTCCTTCCATGGGTCAATTGAACAGTGAGGCACCAAATGAGGCATTAATGAACACCACATTTAAGTGGTTAAGGAAGTCAATCACTGCAAGGGCAGGCCTGTCACCCTAGCAGATCCATCCATTACGTTATTAGACTCGTACACAAGGAAGAAATGGTGCTCATTGGAGCCACATGGATTGCTTACTGGGAGTGTAAACCATCAGCGAGTAGCTGTTTCAAGTTGTCACAATGCACCTTTGAAACCTGTTCATACAGTTTAAGACTAACTGAAAAAGAACTCTACACGTATATCAACTTCCCTAATCGGTCCTTCATCCTAGACTCCTTACTGGGAGGATGAACGGACTGAACTTCCTTAGCATTATCCTTTTTGGTAGTCAGACACAACAGAGTCCCACAAGGGATCCTTTGCTTCAAAACTGTGTTCTTGGGGTTTGCAGAAACCTAACTGCTTTTCTGGGGATACGATCAGCCACATCTGGCTCTTTCTACACTTTGGAACAGATCTAGTCAAGCTTATCTGGTGGAGGCATTACCCAAGCAGAAGGGGTACAGAAATTGTAGGCTGCTGTAAGATTTGTTCGCAGGGGTCAACTGGCCATGAGTACCTCTGCCTCTTAGTTTCTAAAATTTCATCAGTTGAAGGATTTTCCGGAGGAGATATGGGGGGGCACCTCTTCCTCAACCAAATCAGTATTAAGGGTGGAGGACTCTGAAGGGAAAGTCCAAGTGCATCCTCTTGCACATTCTCTTTCATGGGGGAACTAAACTGCACAGCTTGCATGGAACGATGTAAGAGGAAACTCTGCATCTCACAAGTTCCAGCCTACACATGCTCTTGTCCTGTGGGAGTAACAGATGTCATTCCCAAGCTTCAAGAAACCTCAGCATCTAAATGAGTCACTGATGCTGCTGCATCAATGATTATGAATGTAGCTGTAGTACCCTTCTGCACTGATGAATCTACTGAAATGCCAGGGTTCACTGGAGCTACAGACAACGGAAAAGAAACTGAAGTGAAAGGGCCAAATCCAATTCCTAAAACTGGTGCCAAAACCTTTAGTATAAAAGACAAATCACAGATGTTTTGTCAATAGGAATCACCACCAGGAAGGGCCCTGATGGTATCAGTGCACCACTATGCCAAAGTTTCAAAACAGATCCATGGACCTAGAAACTGTGGGCGCTGATAGAATTGGTGGAGAGATAAAACTATGTCAAAGTTATCAGCACCAGAGATGTATAGTCAATTCCTGTCAACAGTGCTGGCGGTAATTCAGTGCTGATCCAAAATCTGGTGAAACTGGACCCAGAAGAGAAAACGCATACAGAAGGTCATGGAATGATCCATGGCAGGAACTGTTAGGGCTAGCATCACACCATACCAAATGTGTGTCTTGACATAGGTGCTCCCAAACCAGTTGTGTAGGGCTGCTCAAAGACTTATGGGGTTTAACAGAGACAAATGGAGGCCTACAACTCTTTTAGAAGAGAAACTTTAAGGTTGATGCCAAGGAGTGGAGTCCTCCTTGGTGACAGAAAAATCATGGTATTAAGGAATAGACAACCTCAGCAACAGCAGTCTGGGTCTGGATAAAACACAGACCCCAGGGGGGCAAGGTAGAAGGGGACTTCTTGGCTAATGGAGGAGTGGCAACCATACGTGACTTGCTTGGAGAAAGCTTATTCACCCAAGACCCTTCCAGTTTTCACTTAACTTTTCTCCAGCAGGATGTCCAAACTAACTTGGAACAGCCTTAGCACAGACAATTCCTTTAACTATAAGTTTGCTGAGTGCGTTAACAAGGGTCCTAGCACCAAACCCCTTGCAGTTAGTATATTCAAATGACGTGCCCGCAAAGCAAACTACACAGACCATTGGGATCTTGGGGAGATTACTTATGCCTGCATCATTTTGCTTTGCTTCCTTTTCATGTCTAAGAACAACATCCAAACCTACAAAAGTTATTGGAAATTTTATTTTTAGTCCATGTGACCTTATAAAGGAGAAATAATAATATAAAGGGCATAGTTCAAGAAAGAGAATATCAGGAAAGAGAAAGAATTTAAACACAAGAAAAGCCAAACCATGCCAACAAGAAGTCAAAAGAATATACAACAATGACACCAAAATACAATAAAGCAACTTATCTAGGATGCAAAACACCTGCAGAAAAAACAACTTTTGAAAAAGCTTGTTTGACAGAAGACATCATCTTTTGCAGGCAGCAATGAGATCTGGAAAAACTACAGCATGTGGGATTAAGGGTAGGGAGGAGCTCAAACTGACTTCATTGCCATAAAAAGGGATGCCAAAGGCATGAGTTCTGATGTTCCAGGGTCCAGATAGGACCTGAGAAATTCCAAATTTACAAAGGATATTTTTCAAAACCTAAAAATATTTTGTTGGAGAAAGTGGGAATGGTGCACTTCCAACTGCAATAAGTAAGGCATGCCATTTGTGGGGATTATGACTACAAGTAAACGTTAAAAAAGAGAGGCATTTAGAGCCACAACATGTATTTGCTACAGCAGCAAACTGCATTCAAGTAATGGAACAACTAAGGTCAATGTCAAGTGTGCCTTACAGGTAAAGTCTACAACCTTCGGAGTAGAAACTAATTGCAAGTCTACAAATAATTTTAGGAAGAAGGCTATCACTTTTTTTCCCCAAGTACTTAAAGTCTGTGCTGTTTTTACAATAGTTCAACAAAAAAAAGCCCACAGTAGTCAAATGGACTTCAAGTTTGGCAGGAGTGAATATGACAAATAGTAAAGTCATAAAGGGTTTACCTGAATATCATGAAGACATCTGTTATTTGGCAAGAAACAATTTAGAACACTGCAACGGTGACTTAAGGACATCAGAAAATATGAAGGGATGCTTTCTAAAAAAGATAAGTGACAGCCCAGACATAAGTCAAGAGATCTGTGCCCATCAAGGTGTTTATCAAAGATGCAACACGGCACAAAAAGGGATCAACCTTTCCAAACAAAAAGAGACAGCAGTAAGAGAGAAGACAGACAGCAAAAGTGAGAAACCTGCTAATGTGCACTAGCATATGGTACCTACAAAACCACAAGGGGTTGCACATAAACTGCAACAATCCTTTACTAAAGGCATACTACACAAGACTTTGTAGATGGGAAAAACTGTCAGCGGACTGAATGCAAGAGTAATTCACGGAATCAAACAGATGCATGTCACTGTGTTCCCTTTCACACCCTGTCAAATCAAGCCCCAATTAGCCAGAATTCAGGACAGTCTACCCCTCCACAAGAATTACCTTTTTCCAAGGGAAAAAATCAAATAAAAA